>NC_057811.1:232238291-232246016 GCF_018294505.1 Triticum aestivum | reverse complement strand
AGAAAACCGATTCGGTTTTTTTAGAAAACCCTAGGTTTTTTTGATCGGTTTTGTTTTGTTTTTTTGGTTTTCTTATTTAGCGAGCGTTCACTCATTCGTTCGTTTTAACGAACGCATTCATCGTTTAGTTACAGTTAACGAACGTCCGTTCGTTAAATTGTTCGTCAGTTTTTCTTTTTCTCAGATTTTGCGCGATTATTTCTGATCGCGATTTCCGATCTGTTTTTCGTTTTGGTTTAACTTTTCGCTCGTTTGTCAGAATCAGACGATTCAAGCGCCTAGAGTTTCGTCTCGAAACCCTCTTTCTGTTTAACCAACTCAAATAAGTTTTGCTATTGTAAAATTTGACTTAGGTCCAGATTAGTAAGCGAAGCTTGTTTCTTTCGCCATTTGACTTTCGTTGCTTCGTTTGATTTGATTCTTTTTGCAAACCGGAGTTCTTAAGTTGAACTTTCTGGTTAGATCTCTTATTTGAGTTTTACCTATGCATTAGACGAGTACTTATTGTATGCTTGTTTGTTTGCGATAGAGTACCCGGAGTGCGCCGCTTGCTACTTCGAATCCCTAGGTTTCACGGATCATCAGCAAGGCAAGTAACACTTTGATCATACCTCTTTTCATACCCAGTTTTATTGCATTAGATCAATCCTCAAACAATTGCATGATTAGGATCTGATTAAATTGTGGGTTGGGAAGTAGCTGATGAGGTAGAACCTATTGCTCTGTTTATTACCAAACCCCTAGGAGTTACTTCTACATTTGCTTATATTGCTATGCTATGCTAGTAGACATGGATTGGGTGAGTGTATCCATGACAGATGTGAGATTGTTAATTAATGGTTCAATTTAAGGTGGCTACTTAAACACACATCTGGGTGGATTGAGGCACCTGGGTATTCCAGCGATTGCCTATTTTTTTTATGGACCGCCACCCAGGCTCAAAGGGATCATGAGATTATTCATGCTAGAAACTTCCGTGTGCAGCCACAAGCTATTATGGGCTCTAGCATAGTTGATTAAGTTGTGTGAACTCTTACAGTGGTAGACTAGCAGATGTAGGGGTTCTAGGTGGTACTGTCTACCCGATCGTAAGGTGCAAACGCTTCTGAAAGACTATGTCTCGATCATCCGTTTCTCAAACATCATGTAGTGAGAGAATCCCAACGGAGGAGATCGAGTCTTGTGGGGAAAAGTGCGCAAACCTCTGCAGAGTGTATAAACTAATCATGGTTAGCCGTGTCCCCGGTTATGGACAACTTGAGTATCTAGTACTTGGATTATCATGTGAATCTCATCATGTTACTTTAATTAATTTTGTTGGGATTAATGTTGAAACTTAATTGGGATTGAGATGGTGTCAGCCATTCTCAATGTTTAACAACCACCATGATAGTTAAATAAAATTTATTCCTTTGCAGTAGGGAAAATTTGGCTTTCCGCAAAACTGTAACCATAGAGCTTTCCACCAGCCAAATATGCATGTAGTATAGCATTATTCTGTTCATTACTCTCTATGTGTTACATTGCCAGCATATTCCATGTGCTGGCCCGTTTTCGGGCTGCAACGTTTCATGTTGCAGACTTTTCAGACGACGAGTAAGGTGCCTTAGGTCGTGGTTCTATACTCAGTGATGCCATTGGAGTTGATGGACTCACTTATCTTCCAAGTCTTCCGCTGTTATCGTTTTTAGATGGCCTTAAGCCATATTTATTGTATTAAGTTCTCTTTTGAGACATTCGATGTAATAAGTGTGTGATTGCTACTCTGTTATAAATCCTTCGAGTACTGTGCGTGTCAGCATTACTGATCCAGGGATGACACTGATACACAGAGACTTGACCGTCTGAGGTCTGGTCGCTACAAGATGGTATCAGAGCACGACCACTACTGTAGGACACGACCACTAAGCTTAAACCCTAGATCAGTATTCTCTTCTCATTTCTGACTCCTCTCCATTTTCCACTCTTTTAGGATGGCGGATGCCAGGAACAAGTTCATGCAACCAGATGAAGATACACCCTTTTTGACGCCACTTGAAGGAAGTCACTAGATACCTGAACATCGGAATACCAAGCTTCACCGGAACCTACAACGCCACACTACCAGAAGAGGAGCGTTGGATGATTCAAGTTCAAGTTCCAGGAAGGACGTTCATGCCCGTCACCGAGCCCATAGAGTTTTCCTTTGATGCACCAACCTGGAGTCTAGGAAAGAGCATGGCAGCCCACATCACCATGGGACGCATTGGAGAAGTTTACCACAAGGAGCTTAAGGATACCATTTACCAGATTTGTGGGCGCCGAGATGAGCAATGGGAGATGATCAGCACCAAGAAGGATAGATCAATTCAGCTTTCATCCAGGAGTTAAACCAACACATTCGTCGCCAGGAGAACCAAATGTGCACAGGCATGATAGATCTGAAGAAGGCATTGACCAAGATCACGGAGTTGGAGGATAAACTCAAGTCTACGCGCGATAGATATGAGGAGGAGATCGCCACGTTGTAGGAGAAGAATGACGACCTGATAAAGAAGATCGGAGTATTCATGGGAGACCCAGCACCAGGAGGAGAAGACGATGATTGCACTTGCCCGGATAACTACATCATCATCGACGACACCGACTCGGACCCCAGTGAAGATGAGTTTGTTGATGAAGCTGGAGCAGATATCATGGAGTCTTCGACCGATCAAAATTTCTAGTAGACCACCATAATCAGTAGTAGTATTCCCCCATGTATATAGTATAGTCCGAGCACTTTGTGACGATAGTTAGGTCGATTGTATGCCTTGTTTGAATTGATTTGAGTGACATTGATTGTGTTTGTCTCATGTGCATATGGGTAGTGTTTTCTCTCTAGACCTCATTCTATTCTAAATTCTCATCTTTTCTAAACCCATCAGATGCCTCCGAGACGCGACACTGGATTTGTTTTCCCACCGGAGATCACTCAGTTGATTCAGCAGCAGAATGTCTTGATGCAAGCACTAGTACAGAACCAAGGCAACAACAACAACAACCCACCACCACCACCACCTGTTGATCATTTGACCCGTTTCTTGAGGCTAAATCCGCCGGTGTATTCCAGTAGCACCAAGCCGATTGTTGCAGATGATTGGCTCCGCAAAGTTGGAAGGGAGTTGACCACTGCAGGATGCACAGATGCGGAGAGAGTGCGTTTTGCCGCACATCAGCTTGATGGACCCGCAGCATCATGGTGGGAGAATTACACAGCCACTCACCCCATCGACACTGTCACATGGGACCAGTTTCAGCAAGCTTTCTGTACTGCCCATGTTTCAGCAGGAGCTATGGCCATGAAGAAGCGTGAGTTTCGTAACTTATGCCAAGGAGGACGCACCGTAGGCCAGTATGTGGAGGACTTTAGTAAGTTAGCACGTTATGCCCCAGATGACGTTGCTACAGATGCAGCCAAGCAGGAGAAGTTTCTGGAAGGGCTGAATGATGAGCTGAGCATGCAGTTGATGGTAGCAACCTTCAACAACTACCAGGAGTTGGTAGATAGAGCTCTCATGATTGAAGGGAAGCAGCAGCAGATTGAAAGCCGCAAGAGGAAGTATGGACAAGGGAAGTACAATTCTGGAGCTCATCAGAAGCCACGTTTTACCCCGAATTCGGGAGGACCTTTTCAGCATACCCATGGAGCAGGACGTTCGCACAACCATAGTGGACCCAAGAATGGTAATGGGAATGGAGGAAGCAACGGACAGAACCGTACCAACCCATCGACCCCAGCTAAGAGAGATCTGAGCCAAGTCACTTGCTACAAGTGCCAGAAGACTGGACATTATGCTAATGAGTGTCCTGAAGCTAAGAATGGAAATGGCAATGGAAGCTCTGGGAAGAAGCCCAACCCTTTCAACAAAGGACATGTGAACCACGTTAGCGTGGAGGAGGTTGAAGCCCAGCCAGATGCAGTAATAGGTAAGTTTTTGGTTAAGTCATTTACTGCACTCGTTCTTTTTGATACTGGTGCATCGCATTCATACATATCAAGGGGATTTGTGGATAAGTATAAATTGCCAACCCAAGCCCTTAGGTCACCCATGTTAGTAACCTCGCCAGGAGCAGAGTATATGGCTAGTCTATGGTGTGATCGGTTACCATTAAGGATTGGTAACTACGTGTTTCCCTCAGACCTAATAGTATTGGAATCGCAAGGACTGGATGTGATATTAGGCATGGATTGGTTATCGAAGTATGGAGGGAACATTGAATGCGCTAGTAAGTCGATTTTTCTTACCACCCCAGAAGGAAGAAGGATCAAGTATGTATCCCGGCATGTGCCTAAGAGAACTCAGGTGAATTCTTTATCAGGAGTTGTACAGGAGGAAGTACCAGTGGTGAAGGATTTCCCTGACGTATTTCCAGAGGAGTTGCCAGGCATGCCACCGGATAGAGACATTGAGTTTTTGATTGAGCTTTTGCCAGGCGCAGGGCCAATATCTAAGAGACCGTACAGGATGCCCACAAAGGATTTGGAGGAGATTAAGAAGCAGATTAAGGAGTTGCTGGATAAAGGCTATATTCGCCCAAGTTCTTCACCTTGGGGATCGCCAGTGCTTCTAGTGGAGAAGAAGGATGGATCGTTAAGGATGGTTGTTGATTATCGAGGACTGAATGAAGTGACCATCAAAAACAAGTACCCACTGCCGATGATCAATGATCTGTTTGACCGCTTACAAGGAGCTAAGGTATTTTCCAAGATCGATCTGCGGTCAGGATACCATCAGTTGAAGATTCGAGAGCAGGATATACCTAAGATGGCTTTTACCACTAGGTATGGGTTGTACGAGTATACTGTTATGTCATTTGGTCTAACTAACGCACCTGCCTATTTCATGAACCTGATGAACAAGGTGTTTATGGAGTTTTTGGATAAGTTTGTTGTGGTGTTCATTGATGATATTTTGGTCTACTCCAAGAATGAAGAGGAGCATAAGGAACATTTGCGTTTGGTACTTGAGAAGCTCAGAGAACATCAGTTATACGCCAAGTTCAGCAAATATGAGTTTTGGTTGAAGGAAGTTGGATTCCTCGGACATGTTATATCCGGAGAAGGAATAGCAGTAGACCCCACCAAAGTCGACACTGTGACAAACTGGGAATCACCCACATCAGTTGGAGAGATCCGGAGTTTTCTTGGACTTGCAGGATACTACCGGAGATTCATTGAGAATTTCTCAAGGATTGCTAAGCCCATGACGGAGCTGTTGAAGGACACCAAGTTCAACTGGACTGAGGAATGTGAAGCTAGTTTCCAAGAGTTGAAGAAACGTTTGGTTACATCACCAGTGTTGATTCTGCCAGATCAGCGCAAGGGTTATGAAGTATACTGCGATGCTTCTCGTCAAGGACTTGGGGCAGTGCTTATGCAGGAAGGAGGAGTTGTTTCATATGCTTCACGACAGCTTAAACCCCATGAGATGAATCACGCTACGCATGATTTGGAGTTAGCAGCCGTAGTACATGCGTTGAAGACATGGAGACATTTTCTCATCGGAAACCACTGTGAGGTGTACACGGATCACAAGAGTTTGAAATACATCTTCACGCGGAAGGAGTTGAATCTCAGGCAAAGGAAATGGTTGGAGCTCATAAAGGATTATGATATGAGATTGCATTATCACCCCGGAAAGGCTAACGTAGTAGCAGATGCGTTGAGCCGCAAGAGCCATGTCAACACACTCATGACCGGAGAGTTACCGAAGGAATTAGCCGAGGATCTTCGCGAGCTATGTTTGGAAATAGTTCCGAGAGGCTATGTTGCAGCATTGGAGATACAGTCTACTCTGATGGATAATATCAGAGAAGCTCAGAAGACAGACAAGGAGATTGCCGGAATAAAGGAGAGGATGAGCAAAGGAAAAGCCAAGGGATTTCGTGAGGACGAGCACGATACCTTATGGTTTGAGGACCGCGTTTATGTGCCTAATGACCCGGAGATCAGGAAGTTGATTCTGCAGGAGGCTCATGACTCGCTGTATTCGATTCATCCAGGAAATACCAAGATGTATTTGGATTTGAAGGATATTTTCTGGTGGACCGGAATGAAGAAGGATATTGCAGAGTATGTAGCAGTTTGTGATGTATGTCAGAGAGTGAAGGCAGAGCATCAGAAGCCAGCAGGATTGCTACAGGCATTGTCGATACCCGAATGGAAGTGGGATAAACTAGGCATGGATTTTATCACGAGATTGCCCAGGACTCGTTCAGGCTATGACTCAATATGGGTTGTAGTCGATCGTTTGACGAAGGTAGCTCATTTCATCCCAGTGAAGACCACTTACACCAGTGCTAAGTTGGCAAAGATATACATGACCAGAATCGTATGTCTGCATGGAGTTCCGAGGAGCATTGTATCAGATAGAGGAACCCAGTTTACCTCAAAGTTCTGGCATCAGTTACATGAAACTTTGGGTACCAGGCTAGAATTCAGTACAGCCTTTCATCCACAGACAGATGGATAGACCGAGAGAGTCAATCAGATTCTGGAGGACATGCTGAGAGCTTGTGCGCTAGATTATGGATCTAGTTGGGACGATAACTTGCCATATGCAGAGTTCTCTTACAACAACAGTTATCAATCCAGTTTGAAGATGGCCCCTTTCGAAGCTTTGTACGGAAGGAGGTGTAGAACACCATTTTTATGGGACGAAGTTGGAGACCGCCAGTTGTTTGGACCAGATTTGATTAAGGAGTCTGAATAGAAGGTGAAGTTGATTCGCGATAGGCTCAAGGTAGCCCAATCCAGACAGAAGAGCTATGCGGATTCAAAACGTAAGGAGACAGTTTACGAAATTGGAGATAGAGTTTATCTTCGTGTATCTCCACTTCGGGGAGTTAAGCGCTTTGGAGTTAAGGGAAAGTTAGCGCCACGTTTTGTAGGACCATACAAAGTTTTGGAGCGTATGGGAGAAGTTGCTTACAAGTTGGAATTACCCGAAGGATTGTCAGGAGTTCACGATGTGTTCCACGTTTCCCAGTTGAAGAAGTGCCACGCAGAGATGGCTGATATACCGCTGAGAGATACAGTGCCACTGGAGGCGATTCAGTTGGATAGTGATTTGACTTATGAGGAGAAACCAGTCAAGATTCTTGAGTATGCCAGCCGAGTCACCCGCAGCAAGGTTATCAAGTTTTGCAAAGTTCAGTGGAGCCACCATACCGAGGATGAAGCCACCTGGGAGTGAGAGGAAGATCTACGGAAGGACCACCCTCACCTATTTTCTAGCCAACCCGAATCTCGAGGGCGAGATTCATCTTAAGGGGGGTAGGTTTGTAACATCCCAAATTTTCAATTTGGAATGTTATACATTAGATCATCATTGCATATCATATTTTATTGCATTTTTGGTTTGATCCTAGAAATTCTACGCAACTCAAGGACCCACGGAGAGAGTTGGGGATTTCGTTATTTTCATATTTGGGTTTTCTCAAATTTTGAAAATAGGATCATTTGATTTTATTTATTTTATATTCAATTATTTCATTTATAAAAATAAGAGAGAGGGAATAAAATGACTTTCCCAAAAATAAGAAATATTGAGGATTTAATAAAAAAATCAAATCTTATTTTATTTGGAGTTTTGCTATTTTATTTGAATTTAGGAAAATTGCACGTTTTTCAAAATTGCATTTTAGGGCCAAGAAAATGTTCATCTTGTTCTAAATATTTTATTTAGACGGTGAAAAATTTAT
>NC_057811.1:232186357-232237687 GCF_018294505.1 Triticum aestivum | reverse complement strand
CGGGAAAGCCGCCGCCGCCGACGTCCGCAGCCCCGCCGCCCCACGCCGCCTCCCGTCGCCCCGCCGGAGCCGCCGGACTTCGTCGGAGCCCTGAGTCGAGGTAGCCGCCCGCCGTCCGGTTTTCTGAAGAAAACCGATTCGGTTTTTTTTTAGAAAACCCTAGGTTTTTTAGATCGGTTTTGTTTTGTTTTTTCGGTTTTCTTATTTAGCGAGCGTTCGCTCGTTCGTTCGTTTTAATGAACGCGTTCATCGTTTAGTTACAGTTAACGAACGTCCGTTCGTTAAACTGTTCGTCAGTTTTTCTTTTTCTTGGATTTTCCGCGATTATTTCTGATCGCGATTTCCGATCTGTTTTTCGTTTTGGTTTAACTTTTCGCTCGTTTGTCGGAATCAGGCGATTCAAGCGCCTAGAGTTTTGTCTCGAAACCCTCTTTCTGTTTAACCAACTCAAACAAGTTTTGCTACTGTAAAATTTGACTTAGGTCCAGATTAGTAAACGAAGCTTGTTTCTTTCGCCATTTGACTTTCGTTGCTTCGTTTGATTTGATTCTTTTTGCAAACCGGAGTTCTTAAGTTGAACTTTCTGGTTAGGTCTCTTATTTGAGTTTTACCTGTGCATTAGACGAGTACTTATTGTATGCTTGTTTGTTTGCGATAGAGTACCCGGAGTGCGCCGCTTGCTACTTCGAATCCCTAGGTTTCACGGATCATCAGCAAGGCAAGTAACACTTTGATCATACCTCTTTTCATACCCAGTTTTATTGCATTTGATCAATCCTCAAACAATTGCATGATTAGGATCTGATTAAATTGTGGGTTGAGAAGTAGCTGATGAGGTAGAACCTATTGCCCTGTTTATTACCAAACCCCTAGGAGTTACTTCTACGTTTGCTTATATTGCTATGCTATGCTAGTAGACGTGGATTGGGTGAGTGTATCCATGACAGATGTGAGATTGTTAATTAATGGTTCAATTTAAGGTGGCTACTTAAACACACATCTGGGTGGATTGAGGCACCTGGGTATTCCAGCGATTGCCTGTTTTTTTTATGGACCGCCACCCAGGCTCAAAGGGATCATGAGATTATTCATGCTAGAAACTTCCGTGTGCAGCCACAAGCTATTATGGGCTCTAGCATAGTTGATTAAGTTGTGTGAACTCTTACAGTAGTAGACTAGCAGATGTAGGGGTTCTAGGTGGTACTGTCTACCCGATCGTAAGGTGCAAACGCTTCTGAAAGACTATGTCTCGGTCATCCGTTTCTCAAACATTATGTAGTGCGAGAATCCCAACAGAGGAGATCGAGTCTTGTGGGGAAAAGTGTGCAAACCTCTGCAGAGTGTATAAACTAATCATGGTTAGCCGTGTCCCCAGTTATGGACAACTTGAGTATCTAGTACTTGGATTATCATGTGAATCTCATCATGTTACTTTAATTAATTTTGTTGGGATTAATGTTGAAACTTAATTGAGATTGATATGGTGTCAACCATTCTCAATGTTAACAACCACCATGATAGTTAAATAAAATTTATTCCTTTGCAGTAGGGAAAATTTGGCTTTTCGCAAAACTGTAACCATAGAGCTTTCCACCAGCCAAATATGCATGTAGTATAGCATTATTCTGTTCATTACTCTCTATGTGTTACATTGCCAGCATATTCCATGTGCTGACCCATTTTCGGGCTGCAACGTTTCATGTTGCAGACTTTTCAAACAACGAGTAAGGTGCCTTAGGTCGTGGTTCTATACTCAGTGATGCCGTTGTAGTTGATGGACTCACTTATCTTCCAAGTCTTCCGCTGTTATCGTTTTTAGATGGCCTTAAGCCATATTTATTGTATTAAGTTCTCTTTTGAGACATTCGATGTAATAAGTGTGTGATTGCTACCCTGTTATAAATTCTTTGAGTACTGTGTGTGTCAGCATTACTGATCCAGGGATGACACTGATGCACAGAGACTTGACCGTCCGAGGTCTGGTCGCTACAGCCAGGCATGCCACCAGATCGGGAACTGGAATTTGCCATAGATCTTGTGCCCGGAACTGCACCATTATACAAGAAGTACTACCGGATGCCCTCATCAGAATTAGTGGAGCTATAGAAACAGCTTGATGAACTGCTGCAGAAAGGATATATTCGTCCCAGCTCTTCACCATGGGGATCACCTGCTATTTTCATGGACAAAAAGGATGGCAGTCTCCGCATGTGTGTAGATTACCGCCAGCTGAATGAGGTCACCATCAAAAATAAATATCCGCTGCCAAGGATTGATGATCTGTTTGATAAGCTCAGTGGGGCTAAAGTATTCTCTAAGATCGATTTACGGACCGGATATCATCAGCTCAAGATTAAAAAGGAGGATATTCCTAAGACCACATTCACTACTCGGTACGGTCTTTATGAATATACCGTGATGTCCTTTGGTCTCACCAATGCCCCTGCTTTCTTCATGCATATGATGAATAAAGTATTCATGGACTTCCTCGACAAACTCGTGGTAGTCTTCATCGATGACATCCTCATTTACTCCAAGGGTGAAGAAGAGCACAAGGATCACCTCCGAGCAGTGCTACAACGACTCCGCGACCATCAGCTATACGCCAAATTCAGTAAATGTGAATTTTGGCTCAAGCAAGTTGGGTTTCTCGGACATGTACTATCCGCCGAAGGTATAGCCGTGGACCCGAGCAACGTAAAGGATGTGCTCGATTGGGTGCCGCCCACGACCGTGACGCAGATCCGGAGTTTTCTCGGATTAGCTGGATATTACTGTCGCTTCATTGAAGGGTTTTACAAGATTGCTAAACCCATGACGGAGCTGCTCAAAAAGGATAAGAAGTTTGAATGGACGGAGGACTGTGAGAAAAGTTTTAATGAGCTAAAGATATGGCCGACAACCGCACCCGTATTGACTCTTCCAGACATTTATCGCAGTTTTGATGTGTATTGTGACGCCTCCAGGCAAGGCATTGGTTGCGTACTTATGCAAGACAGCAAGGTAGTAGCATATGCATCGCGACAGCTATGACCCCACGAGGGAAATTATCCTACTCATGATTTGGAATTGGCTGCGGTGGTTCATGCGCTAAAAATTTGGAGACATTACCTCATTGGAAAAAGGTGCCAAATTTTTACCGACCACAAAAGTCTCAAATACATCTTTACTCAGCCAGATTTAAACCTCCGTCAACGAAGATGGCTAGAGTTGGTCAAGGATTATGATCTTGGAATAAATTACCACCCGGGTAAGGCCAACGTGGTTGCCGATGCACTCAGTCGAAAGCCCGTCAGCTTGAATGTCATATTGAAATCCTTGCCTCCCGAACTCCAAGAGGAGATCGCTCAGCTCAACCTGGTCATAGTGGATGCTGGCCTCGCTAATATTTTGGAAGTTACCCCCACACTTGAGGTAGAGATCTGCAAGGCCCAGCCAGCTGACGCCGAGCTGCAAAGACATGCCAAGGGCCAGATGGCAGAGCAGACCCCAGATTTCTCCAAGGACAAATTCGGTACCCTCCGATTCCGTGGATGGATTTGTGTACCCAATCAACCGGACCTAAGGAAGAAAATCCTGTCAGAAGCACATGAATCCTCATATTCCAGTCACCCGGGAGGTACGAAAATGTATGAGGACCTTAGACAAATATTCTGGTGGGATGGGATGAAGAAAGACATTGCCTATTTTGTAGCCTGTTGCGACATATGTAACAAGGTGAAGGCAGAGCATCAGAAGCCAGCCGAACTCCTCCAACCAATGCCGGTTTCACAGTGGAAATGGGATGACGTTTGTATGGATTTCATTACGGGATTACCTAAGACTCAGCGAGGCATTGATGCAATCTGAGTCATAGTGGACACCCTAACCAAGGTTGCTCACTTCATTCCGATCAACACCAGATACAGAGCAGATCAACTTGCACAGTTGTATGTATCCAGGATAGTCAGTCTGCATGGAGTGCCCCAAACTATCACTTCCGACCGAGGTTCCCTGTTTACCTCCGCTTTTTGGTCACGCCTCCATCAAGCCTTAGGGACAGCACTGAAATATAGTACTGCTTATCGTCCTCAGACGGATGGACAGACAGAACGGGTAAATCAAATACTCGAAGATATGTTGCGAGCCTATGCTTTAGCACAAGGAGCTAAATGGGAAGACTGTTTGCCATATGCCGAGTTTTCCTATAACAACAGCTTCCAGACCAGTCTAAAAATGTCACCGTATGAAGCTCTGTATGGC
This sequence comes from Triticum aestivum, assembly GCF_018294505.1. NCBI lineage: Eukaryota > Viridiplantae > Streptophyta > Magnoliopsida > Poales > Poaceae > Triticum > Triticum aestivum. The sequence goes on along the minus strand of NC_057811.1, from coordinate 232,233,445 downwards.
CGTAAGTGCCGCACTCCTTTAAATTGGTCTCAAACTGGAGATAGCCGTATCTTCGGAACAGATCTCATGATGGAAGCTGACAAACAAGTTAGGGAAATCAGAGACCGATTGCAATTGGCCAAATCTCGACAGAAAAGTTATTATGATGCAAAGCACCGACAGATAAATTTTGAACCCGGAGAACACGCATACCTCCGAATCACTCCTATGAAAGGAGTCAAGAGATTTCAGACTCGTGGAAAGTTGGCACCCAGATTTATTGGCCCATTCCCGGTTATGTCTTGAGTGGGTACCGTTGCATATCAATTAGAACTACCCGCTGAATTGTCAGACGTGCACAACGTGTTTCATGTTTCACAATTGCGACGATGCATATCCCCGCCTGAGAAAAGGACTGCTATGGCTGAGGTAGAGTTGGCAAATGATTTAACTTATGAAGAGAGGCCGTTTAGAATTTTGGATCAGATGGAAAGGGTCACTCGCAGTAAAGTAAGGAAATTTTACGAAGTACAATGGGAGCATCACACAGAGTCGGAATCAACTTGGGAGCAGGAAGAATTTCTACAATCACATTATCCAGAGTGGTTTTCCCAAGCAACCGAATCTCGAGGACGAGATTCATTCTAAGTGGGGGAGGTTTGTGACAGCCTGGTTTTTGCCCTCTCTCATTTGCTTGATTTTCATTTGAAGTCATTTTGAAATTTGGAGTTTTTGAATCTTTTCATATGGACTTAAACACTTGGGTACCCTTGGCTTTCACCCAAGTGCCTCATTTCCCTCCCTAAACATCATTCCCCTTCTGATCCACCCCAAAATAATCTTTGGAATATTTTTCTTAAATGAAAAATATTCTTTTTTCTTCCAAAAACCCTAGCCAGATCAGTATGCTCCAAAGCAACCCCAATTTTTATGGCCCAGAAAGATCTGAGAAAATTCACAAATATTCTTTGAACACTAGGGCACCTTCCTGAGCAAAAATATTTCATCACTTTTTGGAATATTTTTTCTACAGAAAATATTTTCTGTTCTGGACAAAAATGGTGGTTTCTACAGCAACTACCATTTTACTTGCTCCATTGTGCCTGGGTTTTCTTGTGCATTTTCACCTTAGTAGATCATGGCTAACCTCCAAAGTACAGCCTCCAACTCCCAGCCATTTGACCTCAGTAACTGCTCAAAGTTACTGACCAGAAACTTGTTTGGCATGTAAAAACTTCTCTACTGCACCTGGATCCAAACCAAAGCATGGTAAACTTCAAAACCACCACGAACAACATGCCAGACATGATTTTTGGACGTAGGCTGGCCTGAGGGAGGAGTTCGCACGGTGACCACGCGTGTCCACCATGTCATGCCTGCGTGTCGACGCGCTCTGTGTGCCGCCGAGCGCTCTGTTCGCGCGTGCTCGCTTCCCTCGTCTGCCCGAGCGTGCCAAACCTCGCCACCATCTTCGTCTCAACGCCATTAACTCCCCTCTGGCGCACGCCGACGCCGGAGCTCGCCGCAGCGAGCACGGGCACGGTCCGGCCAAACCCACAGTGTGGTGCGCACTGTGCTCGTCGCCTTCTCCTCGTTCCTGTGCTCGTCCCCGTTCGCCAACAGTTGCCGCGTGAGCTGCGTCGCCTTCTCCCCCTCTCACAGACACCGCTCGTCGTCGGGCGCCGTGGACAGGTGTCCACCGGCGGAGCCCGACACCCCCTCGCCGCTCGCCTATAAATAGAGCCGCCCCCAGCCTCCTCGAGCATCATCCACCACTCCCACACACCTCACAAACGAGTAGGAAGCCGTAGCCCGGCCGGGCAGGCCGCGGGCCGCCGTCCTCGAGCTCGAGCTCGCCGGCGATCCCCTCTGGTCGCCGCGGTAGCTCCAGCCCCTCCCAGGCCAGGGCGACCCTTCCAGGGCCTCCGCCTCTCTCTGGTGAAGCCGTCCCGCCACTCTGGAGCCCGTGGAGCTGCCTCTACTCGCCGTCTTCTTCACCTCCGGCGACCACCATGTTCTGCCTCCGCTTCCGAGGTTGATTCCAACGTCGTCCGACCACCCCTAGCTATGCTACAGGTACGGGCAGGTGCGCCTCCGTCCCTCTCTCCATCCCTCCCTCTCGTTTTGGCCAAGGAGCCCTCGTCGCCGGCGAGAGCTCCGGCGAAGCCGCGACTCCCTCTATTTCCTTCTCCCCTCCTCCTCACCTGACTAGCGGGGCCCGCTAGTCAGCCACTCTGTACGCGCGCGAAGCGGTATGAGTGGTGGCGCCCCTGGGCTTTACGCCTTCGACGTCACCCCCCCCCCCCAGTCTGTTTATTTCTATTCAAATTCATTTGAATTTACAGAACACTTCAAATAGCCATAACTCTTCAACCATAAGTCCAAATGAATTGATTCTTTTTGCATTTTGTTCTTTGCAAAGAAATCTAGCAGCTCACCAAAGATGAGATTTTTCTGAGCTGTTTAGAATTTCTGGTGATTTTCAGAAGTGTTCTTGATATTTTCTTTTTTGTGTTTAAAATTATTTTCAGAGGGTGAGGCTTGTCTTGAGGATCACCAGAAGGCTTGTGAACCTCATCTGCACTAAGGCAAGCCACAGCAACATTTTCATGGTGTCATTTCAATATTTATGATTTTCTTACTTGAATGAAATGATTAATCCATGCATTTATATAACTTTTGTGTAATTTATATTCTGTTAAGTGTTTGTTAGTTATTATGCTTGATTTACAGAATGTTGAAACTAGCTTAGTTGGTAAAGCAAAGCTAAGATCTATTTGTGGTGATGATACAAATAATTTTGTTATGCATGTTAGTAATTACTTAAAGTTATTTTCTTACATTAATAAAATAGTAAAAATTTGCTAGAAAATATTCTGTTAAGTACTTGTTTAGTCATTTTATTTGACTTACAGAATGTTTGAACCTAACTTGGTTGGTAAATAATTAGGATTTTTTTGTGGTATAATCTTTGCTATGCATGTGAGAAATTAATCGGAGTTATTTTCTTGCATTAGAAAATAATTAAACTTGCTGCAAAATATTTTGGTTAAAATGTGAGTTACCCTGACCAGCAAAGTAATATGAGTTGTTGATGTTTATGCTTAGTGTGGATGTGGATGGCATCGGTCATTTTTCGTTAATAAGTGATGCATGTGTAGTTTTGCATTTCATGGCATGCTATGACACCGGTCATTTTCATTTTAAGTTGAACCTGAATATAACTCAACTTGAATATATCGTTGACTGGGTCATGGTGCCGCTGAATCGAGTTTTTCCCAGTGCAACCACATTTGCCTTTGTGGGAAGGCCTTGATTCGGTCCATTGACATTGCCTCTGGTCGGTGCCTCCAACTAGGGAAGGTTATGGCATGCTTACCCTGGCCCGGTAAGCAGGCATAACCTTGTGCGCCCGTTATTGAGATTATGGTACCGGGTCCCCGAGTGGGATCGTTTTGGCCACGACGGTGGTCGTTGTATCTTTGGTAGACACGGGCCACCCAGGACTAGCCCGTTGGGGATTGGGTCGGAGTGGCCGGGAGAGTGTCATGGCAATGGAAGGGTTTCGTCGGAATGCCGTTGGTCCACCCGAATGGGAGTGCGAGGCCATGGGTTCCGTGGTGTGGGTACAGTGTGCTACCTCTGCAGAGTGTATAATTTATCGATAGCCGAGTCCACGGTCACGGACACCTCGTAGTAGGTCCCACCATGAGTCAACGTTTAATAAAATTTGCACACTAAGTTATGAACTTTGCACTGTTGATGATGGCGGAAAGGCCATCGAGATGTTTGGGGCCAAATATTGGTCGTGGTTGTGATCGCCGTAAGGATCACGAGGTACTCTTGTCAAGACCATGATGGTGGTTTGTTTGTGATCCCAGAATGATCATCGTTGGTAAGTTGTCCCGAGGGACGTTCGAGCATGATCATAGCATGTTGGACATATAGTGTTGCATTAGTATTAATTGGTTAATTATCATGATATTGTTTGCCATTATGATTATGCCTGTTGTGAGCTTGCAAGTACATTCAATGTACTGACTTGGCGTGTCATGCCAGATTTCAAGAAAATCTCGTTGGAGAGGAACGCTGCTCGAGTCTAGATCGTGTCCACATCAGTGTCCCTGTGATATGGAGTTTCCGCTACGACGTTGTTCCGCTGCCGCGTAGTTGTTATGATCGAGGCCCCTTTATGTTCACTAAATGATGTACACATTGTTCAGCCGCACCGGGCGTGCCGCTTGGCCTCGACAACTGTTGTAATATAAACTCTGATCCGCTAGCATCAATAAAGCGGTTGCTTTCTGTACCAAGATGTTGTGTGTTGCCAGAAGACATGGTCTCTGGGCTGGCAATGCATGGTAAACCGGTCGCTCTGAGCCGGGGTGCCACATCGTCGGAGTGTCGACTCGAGCGGCTCCGTCTTGAATATGATGAAGTGGTAGAAGAGCGGTTGACCTACAAGGCATGAATCTCATCCATTCTTGCATTGTTATCTTGTTTTTGTTCGTTGAGCTTGTTGTCGAAGTAGTCTCTTGTACGTTGCTCGGAATGTCGCAAGTCGGTGGCGAGATTGTCAATGCGGTCGCTCTATGCTTGTTGTTCTTAGTGCAAAGCTCTTTGTGCACCGGCGAGGTGGTTCTTGGTGACACAAGTGTTCGGATCCTCGTCTCGCTCGATGAAGAGTGGGTTGGTAGAAGTAGTTGTCCTATCCATCATTCCAAGCAAATGTGAGAGTAGAAGAAAGGAAGAACAATACCAAATGTACCTTGACCAATGTTGAGAATGGATAAAAGATCACTCAATGATGGAACAAGGAAATAGCACAATTGGTACCGTATCTCGTCAATCTCTCACACATACAGAAATAAAGCCTTTGGTGTAGCTTGGTTAGGATGGTGGCACAAAATTTATGCAATTGTTAGTGAGACTCAATAATATTGAAAAAGATTCGCAAATTCGCAAATGCAACAAGTAGACCAATAGCAAGATATGGTACACGGAAACACACACACGGATAGATAGATGGGGTCGTGCAACCAAGGAATGAGCCAAAATGTGGAATCCACGAAAATGCTCTTGTTGCACAACGCTAGAGAGACGCTTGCTCGATTGCACAATAGGCGGATACTATACTTGTGCACAACTTGCTAAGCAAAATGCAACAACTTCTATCCTAAATATTCTATATGTATGGTGTTCCAGTGATATGATCCAAGATGATCGAGTATGACAATCTTAATGTAGTGTGATGCTATGGTTCTTGCTTAAAAGCTCTTTGCTTATCTTTTCCTTTTGCTTAAAAGCTTGTTTGGCTCTTTCTCTTTTGAGCGCTTTCTTTGGCCTCTTATGCAAAACTTCACGAACCAAGATAGCAATTGTGTATATGCGATGACAACCTTGTGACACAAGAGATGATACCAAGATATGTATACCGATATGATATGGTATGTATGCAATGGGAGTTATGATCACTAATGTGCACAAGTAACATTGCCAGCAATACTCAATGGCTAGTCTCGATAGGAAAGGTACGCAAAATGGGCTATGGGGTTATCAATGCAATGGCAAGGAGTAGACAAAGATGTCATCGAGGTTACCGTCCTTGCTTACTGTTGAGGGTGTCAAAATGGTGGAGCGGTTGTTGTCGATGACGAGTCCGTGGCGAAGATGAGCGGCGGTTGTGTTGATGTCGAACCGTCCCTAAGTTGCCGAAACACGTTAGGAACGGAAACCGCAACTCAAATTCTCCAAAAACAAAACGTGTCAAAATTGTCAGAGTTGGGAAACGGGTAAGCTATGGTGGTTGCGGAAAGCGGTGGTGGTATGCAAGTGCGTATGCGAAAGTTGTAGAGGAATGGGGGTTGCGTATGCGGAAGTGAAAATGGAGTGGCAATGCGGAAGTGTGGGCGGTGGCTGAAAATTTTCGGTCAAAAATTTCAGTTTCGTCAGGAAACGTCGGACGTCCGGTGATGGTCGGATGACTGGTGGTTGTCGGACGTCCGGTGCCTGGGCGGTTTTGGGCACGGGATGAACTTCTAGGGTTCGTGGTGGAGGGGCAAAATTGGGTCAAAATTGGACGAATTTGCGGATGGAAACGGGGAAAAAGATGGGGAAAAGCTAGATCTACCTGCTACACACGAAATCCATGGATTAAATCCTACAAAACTTCATCACACTAACAAATCACAAAAAAAATTGGGCCTATTTTTGGTGGGGAATTTTTGAATTTGGGACAAAATCAACAAAACAAGGCTAGAAAACAAGGGTAGGGGCTCCAAATGCATGATCAACCAAGGCTCATGATACCAAGATGATGTAGGGTGGAAACCCTAGGGCTGATCTTTCACGATTGGAGCGGATCCTACAAAGAACACGAGGGGAAACGCGAGGGTGAAACAAGAGGAAACACTCAAATCAACGAGGAACGATCACACATGTGCTAGATCCATGAACATAAAGAGTGATACAAGATTCAAACGCAACAAAGGACGATACAAAAGGTCTTCTCCGCGAGGAGGTCTTGAGGGGTCTTCCTGTGATGGGGTCTTGAATCCACTTGGGGGATCTTCTCCGTAGAGGTCGTGAACTCCGGTGGAGAAGGTATCAAGTGGATGAGCAAAGCTCTATCTCTCAAATGAGCTAATCCTTTGCTAACCCTAAAAAGAGGGAGGAGGAGGAGGAGTATATATAGTCTAAGTGGACGAAGGGGTACATGGGCCTCGGCCCAACACGCTGTCAACACACAGGCGTCGGACGTCCGACAGCTGTCGGTCTTCCGGTGGCTCGTGAGGGTCCGGTTGTTCGATACTTGTCGGAAGTCCGACGTTTTGGCTCGGGACGGTGGGCGTCGGATGTCCGGGGCGTCAGTCATCCGGTACTCTCCATATACTTCTCGCATTTTGGTTCTATGATGGTGGTGACGGTCGTCCGAGGGCTGGAGCATGTCAGACGCCCATTCGGTGTCGGTCGTCCGACCACTGGAGCATGCGCAGGCTGGGACTCGGCTGGCTAGCTGGAGCTCCCAGGCGTCCGACGTCCGACAAGTACCGGTCGTCCAGTGGTTGTAGATTCCTGGTAGCTCTTCCTCTTGGTCATTGTACTTGGTGTCCCCGCCGTCTTGTCCGTTGGGTGTAGTTGTCCCGTGGCTTTCCTCCAAGTACCTGATGACACATATGCTCATATTGGCTCCTGCATATTCTACGAAGATCCTTATCATTCAAACCGCATAACAACATATGTTGTTCCCTTTGTCATTGGCATGTTACTTGCCTGAGATTCGATCATCGGTATCATCATACCTAGTTCAATCTCGTTATCGGCAAGTCTCTTTACTCGTTCCGTAATGCATCATCCCGTAACTAACTCATTAGTCACATTGCTTGCAAGTCTCATAGTGATGTGCATTAGCGAGAGGGCCCAGAGATACCTCTCCGATACACGGAGTGACAAATCCTAATCTCGATCTATGCCAACTCAACAAACACCATCGGAGACACCTGTAGAGCATCTTTATAATCACCCAGTTACGTTGTGACGTTTGATAGCACACAAGGTGTTCCTTCGGTATTCGGGAGTTGCATAATCTCATAGTATGATGAACATGTATAAGTCATGAAGAAAGCAATAGCAGAAAAACTAAATGATCATTATGCTAAGCTAACAGATGGGTCTTGTCCATCACATCATTCTCTAATGATGTGATCTTGTTCATCAAATGACAACACATGTCTATGGCTAGGAAACTTAACCATCTTTGATTAACGAGCTAGTCAAGTAGAGGCACACTAGGGACACTCTGTTTGTCTATATATTCACACATGTACTAAGTTTCCGGTTAATACAATTCTAGCATGAATAATAAACATTTATCATGATACAAGGAAATATAAATAACAACTTTATTATTGCCTCTAGGACATATTTCCTTCAGTCTCCCACTTGCACTAGAGTCAGTAATCTAGATTACATAGTAATGATTCTAACACCCATGGAGTCTTGGTGTTGATCATGTTTTGCTCATGAGAGAGGCTTAGTCAACGGGTCTGCAATATTCAGATCCGTATGTATCTTGCAAATCTCTATGTCTCCCTCCTTGACTTGATCGCGGATGGAATTGAAGCGTCTCTTGATGTGCTTGGCTCTCTTGTGAAATCTGGATTCCTTTGCCAAGGCAATTGCACCAGTATTGTCACAAAAGATTTTCATTGGACCCGATGCACTAGGTATTACACCTAGATTGGATATGAACTCCTTCATCCAGACTCCTTCATTTGCTGCTTCCGAAGCAGCTATGTACCGCTTCACACGTAGATCCCGCCACGACGATGTGCTTAGAACTGCACCAACTGACAGCTCCACCATTCAATATAAATATGTATCCGGTTTGTGACTTAGAGTCATCCGGATCAGTGTCAAAGCTTGCATCGACGTAACCATTTACGACGAGCTCTTTGTCACCTCCATAAACGAGAAACATATCCTTAGTCCTTTTCAGGTATTTCAGGATGTTCTTGACTATTGTCCAGTGATCCACTCCTGGATTACTTTGGTACCTCCCTGCTAAACTAATAGCAAGGCACACATCAGGTCTGGTACACAGCATTGCATACATGATAGAACCTATGGTTGAGGCACAGGGAATGACTTTCATTTTCTCTCTATCTTCTGCAGTGGTCGGGCATTGAGTCTGACTCAACTTCACACCTTGTAACACAGGCAAGAACCCTTTCTTTGACTGATCCATTTTGAACTTATTCAAAACTTTATCAAGGTATGTGCTTAGTGAAAATCCAATTAAGCGTCTTGATCTATCTCTATAGATCTTGATGCCCAATATATAAGCAGCTTCACCGAGGTCTTTCACTGAAAAATTCTTATTCAAGTATCCTTTTATGCTATACAAAAATTCAGTATTATTTCCGATCAACAATATGTCATCCACATATAATATGAGAAATGCTACAGAGCTCCGACTCACTTTCTTGTAAATACAGGCTTCTCCAAAGTCTGTATAAAACCATATGCTTTGATCACACTATCAAAGCGTATATTCCAACTCCGAGAGGCTTGCACCAGTCCATAAATGGATCGCTGGAGCTTGCACACTTTGTTAGCACCTTTAAGATCAACAAAACCTTCTGGTTGCATCATATACAACTCTTCTTTAAGATATCCATTAAGGAATGCAGTTTTGACATCCATTTGCCAAATTTCATAATCAAAAAATGCAGCAATTGCTAACATGATTCGGACAGACTTAAGCATTGCTACGGGTGAGAAGGTCTCATGGTAGTTAACTCCTTGAACTTGTCGGAAACCTTTCACAACAAGTCAAGCTTTGTAGACAGTAACATTACTGTCAGCGTCAGTCTTCTTCTTGAAGATCCATTTATTCTCTATGGCTTGCCGATCATCGGGCAAGTCAACCAAAGTCCACACTTTGTTCTCATACATGGATCCCATCTCAGATTTCATGGCCTCAAGACATTTCGCGGAATCTGGGCTCATCATCGCTTCCTCATAGTTCGTAGGTTCGTCATGGTCAAGTAACATGACCTCCAGAACAGGATTACCATACCACTCTAGTGCGAATCTTACTCTGGTTGACCTACGAGGTTCGGTAGTAACTTGGTCAGAAGTTTCATGATCATCATCATTAGCTTCCTCACTAATTGGTGTAGGAATCACTGGAACTAATTTCTGTGATGGACTACTTTCCAATTCGGGAGAAGGTACAATTACCTCATCAAGTTCTACTTTCCTCCCACTCACTTCTTTCGAGAGAAACTCCTTCTCTAGAAAGGATCCATTCTTAGCAACGAATATCTTGCCTTCGGATCTGTGATAGAAGGTGTACCAACAATTTCCTTTGGGTATCCTATGAAGACACATTTCTCCGATTTGAGTTCGAGCTTATCAGGTTGAAGCTTTTTCACATAAGCATCGCAGCCCCAAACTTTAAGAAACGACAACTTGGGTTTCTTGCCAAACCACAGTTCATATGGTGTCGTCTCAACGGATTTAGATGGTGCCCTATTTAACGTGAATGCAGCCGTCTCTAAAGCATAACCCCAAAACGATAGCGGTAAATCAGTAAGAGAAATCATAGATCGCACCATATCTAATAAAGTGCGGTTATGACGTTCGGACACACCATTACGCTGTGGTGTTCCAGGTGGCGTGATTTGCGAAAATATTCTGCATTGTTTCAAATGAAGACCAAACTCATAACTCAAATATTCACCTCCACGATTAGATCGTAGAAACTTTATTTTCCTCTTATGATGATTTTCCACTTCACTCTGAAATTCTTTGAACTTTTCAAATGTTTCAGACTTATGTTTCATCAAGTAGATATACCAATATCTGCTCAAATCATCTGTGAAGGTCAGAAAATAACAATACCCGCCGCGAGCCTCAACACTCATTGGAGTGCATACATCAGTATGTATTATTTCCAATAAGTCTGTTGCTCGCTCCATTGTTCCGGAGAGCGGAGTCTTAGTCATCTTGCCCATGAGGCATGGTTTGCAAGCATCAAGTGATTCAAAAAGCCCATCAGCATGGAGTTTCTTCATGCGCTTTACACGAATATGACCTAAACGGCGGTGCCACAAATAAGTTGCACTATCATTATTAAACTTGTATCTTTTGGCTTCAATACTATGAATATGTGTATCACTACTATCGAGATTCAACAAAAATAGACCACTCATTAAGGGTGCATGACCATAAAAGATATTACTCATATAAATAGAACAACCATTATTCTCTGATTTAAATGAATAACCGTCTCACATCAAACAAGATCCAAATATAATGTTCATGCTTAACGCTAGCACCAAATAACAATTATTCAGGTCTAAAACTAATCCTGAAGGTAGATGTAGAGGTAGCGTGTCGACCGCGATCACATCGACTTTGGAACCATTTCCCATGCGCATCGTTACCTCGTCCTTAGCCAACCTTCGCTTAATCCGTAGCCCATGTTTTGAGTTGCAAATATGAGCAACAGAACCAGTATCAAATACCCAGGCGCTACTATGAGCATTAGTAAGGTACACATCAATAACATGTATATCAAATATACCTTTCACTTTGCCATCCTTCTTATCCGCCAAATACTTGGGGCAGTTCCGCTTCCAGTGACTAGTCCCTTTGCGGTAGAAGCACACAGTCTCAGGCTTAGGTCCAGACTTGGGCTTCTTCACTTGAGCAGCAACTTGTTTGCCGTTCTTCTTGAAGTTCCCCTTCTTCCCTTTGCCCTTCTTCTTGAAACTAGTGGTCTTGTTAACCATCAACACTTGATGCTCCTTCTTGATTTCTACCTCCGAAGCCTTTAGCATCGCGAAGAGCTCAGGAATTGTCTTATCCACCCCTTGCACATTATAGTTCATCACGAAGCTTTTGTAGCTTGGTGGCAGTGATTCAAGAACTCTGTCAATGACACTATCATCAGGAATATTAACTCCCAGTTGAGTCAAGTGGTTGTGGTACCTAGACATTCTGACTATATGTTCACTAACAGAACTATTCTCCTCCATCTTGCAGCTATAGAACTTATTGGAGACTTCATATCTCTTAATCCGGGCATTTGCTTGAAATATTAACTTCAACTCCTGGAACATCTCATATGCTCCATGACATTCAAAACGTCGTTGAAGTCCCGATTCTAAACCGTAAAGCATGGCACACTGAACTATCGAGTAGTCATCAGCTTTGCTCTGCCAGACGTTCATAACATCTGGAGTTGGTCCTGCAGCGGGTCTTGCACCTAGCGGTGCTTCCAGGACATAATTCTTCTGTGCAGCAATGAGGATAATCCTCAAGTTACGGACCCAGTCCGTGTAGTTGCTACCATCATCTTTCAACTTAGCTTTCTCTAGGAACACATTAAAATTCAAAGGAACAGTAGCACAGGCCATTTATCTACAACAACATAGACATGCAAAATACTATCAGGTACTAAGTTCATGATAAATTAAAGTTCAATTAATCATATTACTTAAGAACTCCCATTTAGATAGACATCCCTCTAGTCATCTAAATGATCACGTGATCCATATCAACTAAACCATGTCTGATCATCACGTGAGATGGAGTAGCTTTTAATGGTGAACATCACTATGTTGATCATATCTACTATATGATTCATGTTCGACCTTTCGGTCTCAGTGTTCCGAGGCCATATCTGCATATGCTAGGCTCGTCAAGTTTAACCCGAGTATTCTGCGTGTGCAAAACTGGCTTGCACCCGTTGTATGTGAACGTAGAGCTTATCACACCCGATCATCACGTGGTGTCTCAGCACGACGAACTGTAGCAACGGTGCATACTCAGGGAGAACACTTGTACCTTGAAATTTTGTGAGGGATCATCTTATAATGCTACCGCCGTACTAAGCAAAATAAGATGCATAAAGGATAAACATCACATCCAATCAAAATAAGTGATATGATATGGCCATCATCATCTTGTGCCTTTGATATCCATCTCCAAAGCACCGTCATGATCACCATCATCACCGGCTTGACACCTTGATCTCCATCATAGCATTGTTGTCGTCTCGCCAACTATTGCTTCTACGACTATCGCTACTGCTTAGTGATAAAGTAAAGCAATTACATGGCGATTGCATTTCATACAATAAAGTGACAACCATATGATAGAGGCAAAGGTGTCCCGATGTTTCGATGAGATGGTGGTTATCGTTTTCTGTGGGAGTCGACCTTGACGATCCGACTACGAACGTGCGAGATGTCGCGCCTTAGCAATCGCTAAACCAACTTCCGAGGGTTATTGACCACGCCGGAGCTCGATCAACCAGACCACGAGGGCATGTTTCCTGCGAGCAAACGAAGAACAAGCAAGAAACTAAGATTGCAATCTGGATATTGTGAATATAAGAGGAAAGCTTTATTAATGAAGGTGGGGTTCTGTAATGCCTTGGTCAGCTCGTTGAACACAAACGAAGTACACGAAGTTGCAGCTATGGCGAATTTTTAATCTAAACAAAACCCAAAGTCTAAACGGTGCCCTAAGGGCTATATATATGGAGGAAGGGGGGGAATTTCGTGGCCCTTGGGGAAGGGGTCCGAAACCAACCCTATCTCTTGTTTCCCCACACATACGGACTCTAAAAACAGCCTATACTTATGTATTTCGAGATTACATGGGCCTGGCCCAATAATAAGGTGACGCAGCACCTAGAATAGCCTCTGGACGAATTTTATGAAGTGGCATCTTGTATATTTCGTCCAAGGCTTCATGCACTCCTTATGGTGGCTTCAAAGTCCTGAAATCATCACTTGTAACTCCGTTATTGTTCCCCTTGCGCATGCCATCAACTCCATGCTTGTTCTTGCTCCAATGTTCATCCTTCTCCAAGCTAGGCCCTTCATTTGTAAGCAAAACAAATGTATTCAATTTAGGCAGCATCATATTCTCATGAACATTAGAATCATTACCAAGAAACGAAAGTACCTGGTAATTTAATTGGCGTGCGCGAGCTCTAGTAATTGGTCCAGTATATGTAACAGTAGAGGTTGTGGGTGTAACAATGGTATTGATGTCCTCATCATCCTCCCCTTCTTGAAATGAAGTCGTCCTCGACGGAAGCTCATCTTCCTCACCCAAATAAGGCTTCAAATCTGCAATGTTAAAAGTAGGACTAGCCCCAAAATCTGCAGGTAGCTCAAGTTTATATGCATTATCATTTATTTTCTCTAACACCTTAAGAGGACCAGCAGCACGTGGCATTAGCTTTGATTTGCGCAAATTGGGAAATCTATCCTTACGCAAATGTAAACAAACAAGATCTCCAGGTGCAAACACAACATGTTTTCTACCCTTATCTCCCGCAAGTTTATATCTAGCATTCATACGCTCAATGTTTTCCTTAGTTAACTCATGCATTTTTAAAATCAATTCAGCATGTTGTTTAGCATCGAAATTAATCTTCTCCGAAGATGGAAGAGGCAACAAATCAATAGGTGCACGAGGTAGGAAACCATACACAATTTCAAAAGGGCACATCTTAGTAGTAGAATGCAACGAACGATTATAAGCAAATTCAATATGAGGCAAGCAATCTTCCCACATTTTCTTATTATTCTTCAAAACAGCCCTAAGCATAGTAGACAATGTTCTATTGACTACTTCAGTTTGACCATCAGTTTGGGGGTGACAAGTAGTACTAAAAAGCAGTTTAGTCCCCAACTTAGCCCATAAACATCTCCAAAAGTGGCTAAGAAATTTAGTATCACGATCTGAAACAATAGTATTTGGCACACCATGCAAGAGAATAATTTCACGAAATAACAAATCAGCAACATTAACAGCATCATCGCTTTTATGACATGGTATAAAGTGTGCCATTTTTGAGACTCTATCCACGACAACAAATATGCTATCCCTCCCCTTCTTTGTTCGAGGTAAACCTAAAACAAAGTCCATAGATATATCCTCCCAAGGAACACTAGGTATAGGCAAAGGCATATATAAACAATGGGGATTGAGTCGTGACTTAGCTTTTTGACATGTAGTGCAGCGAGCAACAAAACGCTCAACATCCCGTCTCATCTTTGGCCAAAAGAAATGTGTAGCAAGTATATCCTCCGTCTTCTTCACACCAAAGTGTCCCATTAGTCCTCCTCCATGCGCCTCCTGCAACAACAAAAGACGAACGGAGCTAGCTGGAATGCATAGATTGTTAGCATGAAACACAAATCCATCGTTAACGACGAACTTGTTCCATGTTCTACCTTCTTTACAATTCTGCAATACATCTTTAAATTCTGCATCATGCACATATTGATCTTTGATGGTCTCCAAACCAAATATTTTAAAGTCAAGTTGTGAAATCATAGTATAACGATGAGACAATGCATCAGCAATAACATTTTCTTTACCCTTCTTGTGTTTAATGACATAAGGGAAAGTCTCAATGAATTCAACCCATTTAGCTTGTCTACGGTTCAGTTTTGCTTGACTTTTAATGTGTTTCAAAGATTAATGATCAGAATGTATAACAAATTCTTTGGGCCATAAATAATGTTGCCATGTTTCTAAGGTCCGAACAAGAGCATATAGTTCTTTATCATAAGTAGAATAGTTCAGACTAGGCCCACTCAATTTTTCAGAAAAGTATGCAACAGGTTTGCCATCTTGTAATAACACACCTCCTAATCCAATTCCACTAGCATCGCATTCAAGCTCAAAAGTCTTATTAAAATCAGGAAGTTGGAGTAAAGGAGCATGTGTCAACTTATCTTTCAATACTGTGAAGGCTTCTTCCTGTGCGGTACCCCAAACAAAAGGCACATCCTTCTTTGTAAGCTCATTCAGAGGTGCAGCAATGGTGCTAAAATCTCTCACAAAACGCCTATATAAACCAGCGAGTCCAAGAAAACTCCTCACTTGTGTGACCGTTTTGGGCTGCGGCCAACTCTCAATAGCTTCAATCTTGGCTTTATCAACTTCAATTCCCTGTGGAGTAACAACATAGCCAAGAAAAGATACTCGGTCAGTGCAAAAGGTGCACTTCCCAAGGTTACCAAACAAATGTGCATCACGTAGAGCAATAAAAACAGCACGTAAATGTTCCAAATGTTCTTCCAAAGATTTGCTATAAATCAGTATATCATCAAAATAGACTACCACAAATTGTCCAATGAAAGCACGTAAAACTTCGTTCATTAGTCTCATGAAACTACTAGGTGCATTAGTTAACCCAAAGGCATGACTAACCACTCATATAACCCAAACTTAGTTTTAAATGTTGTTCTCCATTCATCTCCCAATTTCATACGAATTTGATGGTATCCACTACGCAAATCAACTTTGGAGAATATTGTAGAGCCACTCAATTCATCAAGCATATCATCTAGCCTAGGAATAGGATGACGATAACGGATAGTAATATTATTAATGCCTCTACAATCAACACACATACGCGACGTACCATCCTTTTTAGGCACTAATATAATAGGAACAGCACAAGGACTAAGAGATTCGCGTATATAACCTTTGTCGAGCAGCTCCTGTACTTGACGCATAATCCTCTTCGTCTCCTCTCGATTGGTACGGTATGGTGCATGGTTGGGTAGCGATGCACCGGGAATTAAGTCAATTTGATGCTCAATACCTCGAATAGGTGGTAATCCTGGTGGCACATCTTGTGGGAGAACGTCAGCGAATTCCTGCAAAATGTTAGTGACAGCAGGGGGCAAAGAGGAAGGCACGTCCTCGAATGAAAATAATGCCTCTTTGCACACAAAAGCATAGCAAACAGATTTGCTAAAATCTAGCTCATCAATATCATATTTGGTGGCAAGTAAACATGCACTTTTCAATTTAATTTCAGAAGCAACACTAGATGATATATTATTAGGTTTCATTCGTTGCTCAAATTCTTTTGCCACAATCTGATTTTCACTCTTATTTTTCTCCTGTTTTGCTTTACTAGCTCTATTAATATCATCTTTTAAAATGGAATCAGGAGTCATAGGAAGCAAAGTAATATTTTTATCCTTATGAACAAGAGTATACTGATTGTTTCTACCATGGTGTACAGAATTTTTATCAAATTTCCATGGTCTGCCAAGTAATAAGGAACATGCTTGCATAGGTACCACATCAAAATCAACATAATCAGCATATGTAGAGATACTAAAATGCACACGAACAGTACGTGTTATGTCGGGTGGTTGGTGCGACATATGCCAACGGATGGCTTATCATTGTGGGTGCCAATAAGACATCGCCGGTGCCTGGAAACGGGATGAGGCGAAGACATGCACGCCGGCGGATCTTACCCAGGTTCGGGGCTCTCCGAGGAGATAACACCCCTAGTCCTGCTCTGCGGGGTCTCCGCATGATCACTAGATCAAGGAAAGGTAGCTACAATCGCTCCTAGAGCTGTTGGGTTCAAGGGAGAAGAAGAACGAGGCTAGCCCTTGCTTCTCTCTATCTCTATGGTGTGTGTGCTGTGTTCAGAAGCTAACCCTTTGCATGGGTGCTCCGGGGGGTTTATATAGGCCTACCCCCGGGGGTACAATGGTAATCCGGCTGGGCACTGGTCCCAGCCGTCAGTGTCTACGCTCGCCGGCTTCTCCGCCGGCTGCTGGGTCCCGCCGACTGGTGGGTCCCGCCGGCTGCCGGCTTCTTGGTCGACAGGCCGGCCCCACTGCCTAGGGTCTTGTCGGCGGCTGCTTACTGTAGCCTCGCCTCTAATGACGAGGGCTTTGTCGAGGTAAACATGGCTACAGTGGGCCGCCTCGGGGGCTCTCACTGTAGCCTTACCTCGTCTTGTCTCCTTAATGGGGCTCCTGCTTCGAGGAAGGGGGTAGCCGGCTTCTGGGGGCCAGCTACACCCTCGGTCGACTAGGGGAGGCCGGGCCGCCTCCGCGCCTCTCTCTGGCGGAAGGGGCCCGGCGCCTGCGGGCCGTACAGGAGTCGGTCGTGGATGACATTGAGGCTGGCATGGCTACAGTGCCGAGCCGAACGGGAGACGGTCATCCCGTACGGCCTCCTGTGGCCATGCCTGCCTCGGGCCTCGGGGGTAGTGGGCCGCACTGTGGCCACACCCCGTCTTGTCACCGTTATGTGGGCGTAGCTTTGGTGGTTGTGGTCTCGGCCGGCTTCTTGGAGTCGGCGTTCTTCTTGGCCGGCTTCTTGGAGACGGCTACCCCGTAGTCGTCCCGGGGAGGGGTTGCTGAGGCTGGGTCGCCTTCCGGGAGTCGGCTTCAGAGGTAGCCGGCCAGGGAAGGCGGCCCTATGCTTGGAGTGCTTGGAGGCCCGAAGGCCTGATAATATTTTCAGAAGAACCAGGGGCAGTCGGTTAGGCTACCCGTGGCCATTTACTCCGACAGTAGTCCCTGAAGCTGATTGGGCTTCGAGGTGGAGTAGGGATTGAGAAGCTCGATCAGCTTCCTATCTCGACAAGTCGGCAGCTGGGAGCCGGCTTTAGCTAGGCGTGCCGCCTTGGTCGAAAACTCCGGAGTCGGAGGGCGGGAGCTCGCTAGCGTGTGCTCCGGGCCGCGGGCCGGCCACTTGCCGTCTGCGAACCACGTGGCCTCCCTCGGCCAGAAAGCCTGCCAGCCCACGCGCGTGACGGGACGTCGCCGCAGGGGGGCCCGCCACGTCCGCGCCCGGGCCCAGGCGCGGATTCTCTGTATCCCGAAACTGCCCGCACATCTCCTTGCGGCAGTTTCGGCTCGCCTTTAGGGCGCAATAATCGCGGGGCGTGGGGGGAATGGGTGCAGTTAATCCCACATCTCCCCCCCACGTCCGGCCTCTTCAGCCTCGCCTCGCGAAGCTATAAGTAGGGGGAGGTGGAGGGCGGCAGGCCCTCGCATGCTCCTCCTACTCCCACCATCTTCTTCGCTCGCCGTTTCTTGCAACAGCGCCTCGCCGCCGCGCTCTTCCACCGCACGTTCCTCCGCCGCCGTGCTAGTTTTTGCCATGCCTCCCGCCACGGAGCAGTATGGCGGGGATTGGGACGGCTCCAACGTGCACGAAGACCACGTCGAGTTCCTCCGCAATACTCGGCGGCTGCCGGCCGCGGACAAGGTGGAGGTCCGCCTTACGCCGGCGAGGGAAATTACGCCGGAGCCGCGGGAGGGCGAGCGGGTAGTCTTCCGCTCCCACTTCTTGCGTGGCATCGGCCTGCCAGCGAGCGCCTTCTTCCGCTCCTAGCTCGACTTCTATCAGCTCCAGCCGCACCATCTCACCCCAAACGCGATGGTGCTGCTGTCCGCCTTCGTCACCCTGTGCGAGGGCTTCCTCGGCGTCCTCCCCACCCTTGAGCTCTGGGGGGAGTTATTCCAGTCGAAGCTGGGCACGCGCATGCGGGGCGTGCCGGCTCAGACTGGCGCCTTCATCGCGTCGCGGAGATCGGTCGCCGACAACCCCTTCCCGGTCATCACGCTGATCCAATCGGTGAAGAAGTGGCAAAAATCGTACTTCTATGTGCGGAACATCGCCCCGCGGGGCGACTACATCAACCTGCCGGCTTACGTAGCCGGCCCACCGGAGGGCAGGCGGCCCCAGTGGTCCTTCCGGGCCGTGACTCTGATGCCAGCCGGGTCCGCCGCCGTCGCCCGAGTGCGGGAGCTGACCCAGGCAGAGGGCCTGACGGGGCCCGACCTTCTGGCCGCGTTCGTCACGCGCCGGGTTCTTCCGCTCCAGAGCCGGCCTCATCTGATCTGTCAGATGAGCGGCCCGCTCGATCCGAGCCGAATGTGTACCAAGGAGATGCCGCGCGAGGAGGTCGCCTATATGGTGAACTACCTTGCGAACTGCAAACTCACCGAAGAGTGGCAGTTCGGCAAGGAACCGTATAGCCGAGCCAATCCGCCGCCTACAGTATGTTCTCCTTGTCTCTTTCTCTCACTCTCTTCGCTTTGTTGCCGAGTTCCTCGTAGCCGATTCTAACTTAGTCGGTTTGCTTTTCGACAGAGCCCTCTGCTTCGGCCGGCCGGCGGGTTAGACTCGGAGCGCCGATTCGTCCCCGACCGGACCGAACACGATCTGGAGGACCCCGACCTGGGGGCGGCCGGTATGGACGACGACGTCGAGCCGGGTGGTGGCCAAGCCGGCGGCGAAGCAGGCGGCTCCGGGCTCGGAGTTACCTTTGACGACTGGCCGGACGACGATGAGGCCGAAGTCGTCCCGCGCCGCCAGCCGGCATCTGGACGCGGCGCGGGTTCCTCCGCCGCGCTGCCTGCTCGGGGTGGAGGTCAAAAGCGTCGCGCCGCCCAGGGTTTGTTCGGCAGCCGAACGAAGAAGCCCAGAGGCGGGGCGGCAGCCACCAGGCGGGAGGAGGCGACCGCAAAGGCGGCTCGCTTCCGCAAGACGGTGAAGCAACCGCAGACCGTGTCGGCGTAAGTTCACTTTCTTTCGTATACTCTTTTTTCTTTCTTTTCTCTGGTGGTTCCTGAACCCTTGTCTTTTTCTTCAACGATCAGAGCTCCGTTGTCGCTTGAGCGGGCCGTTGCCGCCTCCGTCGTTGAGTCGCCGAGGGGCTCTGGGAGCACCACCCGCCGCGTGGACCCCCGTGCCGACCTTCAGGAGGCGACAGAAAGGAACGCGCGGGAGGCGCGGGCGGAGCGAGAGGCGCGGGAGGCGGAGGCACGGAGGGCGGCCGCCGCCCAGGCGGCACGGGAGGAGGAGGCGGCGAAGGCACTCGCCGATGCCACAGCCAGGGCCCAAGCAGAGGCTGCGGCCGCGGCGGCGGCGGGGGAGGTTTTGATGGTCACCCCGATGCGCGTCATGGCGCCTGGGGACATGGAGCCCTCACCAGAGGAAGCCAGCGGCGACCAGCTAGGGCTGGGGGGAAGCGACGACGTCATCATCCTGGAGAGGGCGCCGGTGCCGACCCCGCCAACTGGGGCGGCTCAAGGCGGCCGGCCTGATCCGCCGCCTGCACAGTCGGCGGGGGGCGAGCCGGCCGCGAGGGCTGAGATGGCGGTCCGGATTCCGTCGAGCCGGCGCGCGGGGAAAGCCGCGTCGGAGCCGCAGCCGGCCGTGGGCTCCAGCTCGTCGGCCCGGGATGCGGAGGTGGCCAGCGCTACCTCAAGGTGGACGCCAGGCGGAGGGACGGCCGTGGTGAACGTGGCTGCACAGGACATCCGGACCCGGCTCCAGGGCCAAGCTGCGGCGCTAAGGCAGTTCACCGACGAGTTCCTGGCGACGCGGGCGGCCATCCGGGTTAGTATTCCCATCTTGCTTCTTCTTGATCTTGATTTCTTCTTGATCTTGATTTCTTCCGTGGGGGTGCGTCAGCGCACCCACTGGGTGTAGTCCCCGAGTTCCGAGTCGGCTGCTGAGCAGGCGGCTTGGAACTTCTTGGTGGATTTGCCTTTGCTATTTTTGTTCTTACTTCGGTCTTCTGTCCATCTTGCAGGACTACCACAACCTTCGAGCGGCCGCTTTCAACTCCCAGGCTCGGGAGCTGACTCAGAAGACCACCGACCTTACTGAGAGCCGAGGTACGTGCTTTGTTCTTTATCTCATGTGGGGGTGCGTCAGCGCACCCACTGGGTGTAGTCCCCGAGATTCGGGCCGACTGCTGAGCAGTCGGGTCGGATCTTCCTTGACGACTTCTTCTTACTGTTCTTTCTTTTTCTGCCGTCCCTGCAGCGGCCAACGCCAGTCTGAGGGCACAGGTGGGAGAGTCTCAGACTGCCCTTCGTGCCAAGGATGCCGAGCTCGCCGCCTTGGTGCAGGAGCGCGACCGCCTGGTCAAGAAGCTGGCCGACCAGGAGGAAGGCCACAAGGCGGCCCTGAAGGTGGTGCAGGACCGCGGAGCCGCCCTCCAGGCCGAGTACGAAATGGAGGCGGCTGGCTGGGCTGAGGCCAGGCAGACTCTGGTCTCTGGCTATGGCCAGATCGAAGATCTGGTTGACGGTAAGCCGCCTACCTCTTCGTCCTTTCTTGCCATCTGCCACTTTGGCTCTTTTTCTGATTTGGTGCTCTTTTCTCCTTTTCTTCTTCTTTCTTGCGCAGAATATTTCCCTGGCTATTCTACTGTCGCCAACCAGACCATCGAGGCCCGTCGCCAAGCGCGAAGGCAGGCTGGCTTTGAGATCTCGCCAACCGCCGGCCGCTCGCTGGAGGAGCAGCTCCTGGCGATCCAGGCCCGCATCCAGCCGGCTCACCGACTGCTCCGTCGGCTTCAGCATGCCGGGGAGCAAGTCTTGGCCGCCCTCTGGCCCGGCCAAGTGGTTCCTCGCACCCCCAGTCAGACTGTCGACTGGCTGGAGGTGGCAGTCGGCCGCTTCGAGGCTTGGAAGGCCTCGGCGGCTCGCTCCGGCGCCAGGCGGGCGCTGGAGTTCGTCAAGGCCTGGTATCCCGGCCTGAGCCTGGATCAGCTGGCTACCTGGCGGCAGCAAGCCGACACAGAGCTGGAGCCGGCGCGGCTGGCTATCATCCGGCGGGCTTCGGCGATCGCCGATTACACCGACACCAGCGTCTTCGCCCCCGAGGTAGATGACAACGGTGTCGCCCAGCCGGAGGAGTGGTTCGGGCTGAACCCGGCGGACGGTGAGGACTCGGCGGAGGAGATCGACTCCAGCGACGAGGGCGAAGAGGAGGAGGAGGAGGGTGAAGACGCCGAGCCGGCTGGTGGGGCAGCCGGCCAGCCTCAGCCTGACCGTACCTCCAGCACTACGTCGCGAGCGAGTGTGTCACCTGCCGCCGGTGGTGGTCAAGCCGAGACCCGCTAGGCGGCCACTCCTTCAGTCGGCGGGGCCGTCTCCACCGACCAGCTCGGCCTCCGCGCCGCGCCCTAGTCTGGCATCTTTTGTTTTCCTGTCTTGTTACTTTAGGAACAATGTTTGGTTAAGTCTGCACAATTCCACCCACTGGGTGTATTCGAACTTATGTCTGTTGCCAGCCTGTTGGGGGCTTTATGTGTATATATAACTTATGCATTTGGCCTTTCCTTGTACTTTTGCTTTTTGTCCTTCTGCTGTTTCCTTTGCCGCCCTCCCTTGGTTGCCGCCTCCCCAGTCCGACAGTTGCTCTGCAATCTGTAGCTGGAGGAGTGCTTGGCCAATTGGGGGGGGAGTACTTTAGCTTTGCTGGACTAAAGCTAAGTGTTTAGGAAGCCGGCCAGCCGGCTGTTCTGGCAGCCGGCAGGCATGTTTGGAGGCCGTCTCTTTGCTATATAGGTTCGTTGTTCCTTAGCCATTTTTCGTGTGGGCGTCCTTTCTGCCTTGCCTCTTGCTAGTCGGACAGTCGGTTCTTCGAGCTGCGACTTTCAACAAGAGGGGACTCGGGAGCCGGCACACTACTTTTCTGACTTCAGGTAGAACTTTCAATATAGCTCAAGGCGGCCAGTCCCCGGGCCGACTAGTCGAACCCGGTGCCAGACAAGAATTCAAAATGTAATAATACATTCATGGATATGACACTTGTCATTCATAGATAAACAAGGGCAGTCCCCGAGTACTGCTCGGGGGGCCTGTTGGTTTGTACTTAATACAAAAAAGGGGTAGCATGATACATACTGCTTTCAACTGTAAAATCGTCTCAGGAGGTTTGCGTTCCATGGTTGCTCGGACTCCTTGCCGGAGTCGTCTCTCTTGCGTGCTCTTGGTTTTTGCGCGTCGATCAAGTAGTAGGAGTCGTTGCCGAGTGCCTTGCTGACGACGAAGGGGCCTTCCCAAGGGGCCGAGAGCTTGTGTTGGCCGGCTGTTCGCTGGATCAGCCGGAGCACAAGGTCGCCCTCTTGGAAGGATCTTGGCTTGACCTTGCGGTTGTAGTAGCGGCGCAGCCCTTGCTGGTAGATGGCGGACCGGCTGAGTGCTAGCAGCCGGCCTTCTTCTAGTAGGTCCACGACGTCTTCTCTTGCTTCTTTGGCCTGCTCCTCCGTGTACGTGGTGATCCGAGGCGAGTCGAACTCGATGTCTATTGGGATGACAGCCTCGGCACCGTACACAAGGAAAAATGGAGTGAAGCCGGTTGACTTGTTGGGTGTAGTGCGCAGGCTCCAGAGGACAGCCGGCAGCTCTTTGAGCCAGCAGCCGGCCGATCGCTCCAGTGGTACAACCAGTCGGGGTTTGATGCCGGAGAGGATGAGTCCATTTGCTCGCTTGACCTGGCCGTTTGACTGCGGGTGGGCAATGGACGCTAAGTCCAGTCGGATGCCCTGCGTCGCGCAGAAACATGTCAATGCTCCTTTGGCGAAGTTCGTGCCGTTGTCGGTGATGATGCTGTGCGGCACGCCGTACCGAGTAGTGATGTCGGTGATGAATGTCACGGCAGTCGGCCCATTCAGCTTTTTGATCGGCTTTGTTTCGATCCACTTTGTGAACTTGTCCATAGCGACAAGTAGATGCGTCAAGCCGTCGCGGGCTGTCTTGAAAGGGCCCACCATGTCCAGTCCCCAGACGGCAAAAGGCCAGGCGAGGGGAATGGTCTTGAGTGCAGAAGCCAGCAGGTGTTGCTTGGAACTAAAAACTTGGCATCCTCTGCAGCTCTTGACTATTTCTTTAGCATTCTCCAAGGCAGTCGGCCAGAAGAAACCATGGCGGAAAGCCTTGGCCACAAGTGATCTTGAGGCTGCGTGGTGGCCGCATTCGCCTTGGTGGATGTCTTTGAGGATTGCCACTCCTTTTTCTGGCTCGACACAACGCTGGAAGACTCCAGTGACGCTGCGCTTCACAAGCTCTCTGTTGATTATTGTATATGTTGCGGCTCGTCGTTGCACTAGTCTTGCTGAGATCTCATCAGCCGGCAGCTCTCTGCTGACTAGGAACCTGAGGATGGGCTGGGCCCATGAGGGAGCTGTGACTTCTTCTTCTGTTAATGTAGCCACCATGACTCGGGTGGGTGGGTTGGGTGAGTCGGCCACTGCTTCTTGTGTCGTTGTAGTCCCCGGGCCGACTACTGCAGTCCCCGGGCCGGGTGCGACTACGGCAGTCCCCGGGCCAGTTGTCGAAGTCCCCGTGCCGCCTGCGGGGTTTCTCCAGTCGGATCCGGCTGTATCTGGCGCAGGTGGTACAAAGATGGAATCCGACTCTGGAGACGGCTTGATGGACGGCTTGAGGAGGCGCTGGAGGGAGACGCCAGTCGGTATGGCTTGTCGGGTGGAGCCGATCCATGCTAGGGCATCTGCTTGGTCGTTGTCGGCCCTTGGCACGTGGAGGAACTCGCACCCCTCGAAGTATCCGCTGATCTGCTGGACGAGGAATCGATAACTCGCCATGTTCGCGTCCTTGGCGTCCCAGTCGCCAGACGATTGCTGGACCACCAAGTCTGAGTCGCCGTAGCACAGGATCCGGCGTATGCCAAGCTCTTTGGCTAGCCGGAGCCCGTGTACGAGCGCCTCGTACTCGGCCACGTTGTTGGAGGCGGCGAAGTGGATCTGCAGCGTGTACTTGAGCTTGTCGCCTTTGGGAGAGGTGAGGACGATGCCGGCTCCCAAGCCGGTGCGCATCTTGGACCCGTCAAAGTGCATCCACCAATGGGTAGAGTCGGGAGCCGGCGGTAGGTACTGGGTCTCGGCCCAGTCGACGAGGAAGTCGGCCAATGCTTGCGACTTGATGGCGGTGCGGGGTTGGTAGAAGATTGTGTAGGGCGCCAATGCAATGGCCCATTTTGCCACCCGGCCGGATGCATCCCGGCTGCCTATGATCTCGGCGAGCGGGGCAGTGCATACGACCGTGATGGGGTGCTCTTGGAAGTAGGGCTTCAGTTTTTTGGCAGCGAAGTACACCCCATAGCACATCTTCTGGTAGTGCGGGTAGTTTTGCTTTGAGCTGGATAGCACTTCGCTGAGATAGTACACCGGCCTCTGGACTAGCTGGGCTCGGCCTTCCTCCGGGCGCTGGACCACAACAACAGTGCTGACGACTCGGCTAGTCGCGGCGATGTAGAGGAGCATGGGCTCCTTCTCAGTCGGCGCCGCCAGGACAGGCGGAGTGGTCAGCATTTTCTTCAACTCATGGAAGGCTTGGTCGGCTTGGTCGTTCCACTCGAAGTGAGTGGACTTCTTCATGAGTCGGTACAGGGGGAGAGCCTTCTCTCCTAGTCGGCTGATAAAACGATTCAGGGAGGCTAAGCAGCCAGTGAATTTCTGCACATCTCGCAGTTTGGTGGGAATCTCCATCCTCTCGATGGCCTTGATCTTGACAGGGTTGCATTCGATGCCGCGTTCGGAGACCAGGAAGCCCAGCAGCTGGCCGGCTGGCACTCCGAACACGCACTTCTCGGGGTTGAGCTTGATTTGGAATCGGCGCAAGTTGGCGAATGTTTCTTTCAGGTCTTCCAGCAAGGTACCGCGCTTCTCTGTCTTCACCACAATGTCGTCTACATAGACGTGGGCATTTCTGCCGAGTTGTTTCAAGAGGCATTTCTGCATGCAACGCTGAAAAGTGGCACCGGCATTTCTCAAGCCGAATGTCATAGTCAGGTAGCAGAAAGCTCCAAAGGGTGTGATGAAGGCAGTCTTCAGGCGGTCAGCTGGGTCCAACTTGATCTGATGGTACCCTGAGTACGCATCCAAAAAACTTAACAGCTCGCATCCGGCTGTGGAGTCTATCACTTGGTCAATCTGTGGCAGAGCAAACGGATCCTTTGGGCAGGCCTTGTTCAGACTGGTGTAGTCTATACACATGCGCCACTTGTTATTCTTCTTCAGAACCAGAACTGGGTTGGCAAGCCACTCTGGAAAGAACACTTCCATGATAAAGCCAGCGGCAAGGAGCCGGGCTATCTCTTCTCCCACAATTCTTCGCTTCTCTTCTGACAGTCGGCGGAGGGGCTGCTTGACCGGCTTCGCATCAGCTCGGACATGTAATTTGTGCTCGGCGAAATCCTTCGGGACACCCGGCATGTCCTTTGGGGACCATGCAAAGATGTCTCGATTCTCACGGAGGAAGTCGACGAGCTCGCCTTCCTATTTACTGTCCAAGTTCGCCCCAATGACAGCGAACCTCTCCGGGTTCTCCGGGTCCAGGGGTATCTTCTTCGTCTCTTTGGCAGGCTGGAAGGAGCCCTGCGCATCACAATCCTTGGGGTTGGGGGACAAGGTCGGCTGCTTGCCGGCCATGGCCACAACCCGTTCCAACATCTTCTTCTCTTCTGCCACCACGAGGGACTCGGCCAGCCGGCTACTGGCCATGGCGCACTCAATGGACTTCTTGTAGTCGCTGGCTACCGTGATGATCCCCTTCGAGCTCGGCATCTTCATCTTCAGGTAGGCGTAGTGGGGCACAGCCATGAACTTGGCCAGGGCAGGTCGGCCGAGCAGTGCATGATAGGGGCTCTCCAAATCCACTACCTCGAACCGTATTGCTTCTCGGCGAAAATGATCTTTGTCTCCGAAGAGAACATCCATTTTGATCTTGCCGATTGGGGAGCAAGACAGGCCAGGGACGATACCATGGAAGACGGTGCGGCTCGGCATGAGCTGCTTCGCTTTGACGTTCAGCTTCTCCATGGTATCGCGGTACAGTATGTTGATACTGCTTCCGCCGTCTATCAGGACGCGGGAAAATCTGGCAGCTCGCCTCTCCGTCGCGAGGGTGACATCCAAGACCATTGCATAGGAGCCAGGCGAAGGCATTACCTCTGGGTGGTCGGCCTGGCTCCAGCTGATTGGTTTTTCTGACCAGTGCATGAACTCGGGAGTGTTAGTGGCGACTGCATTCACTTCTTGATGCTGTCGGCGTCGGCTGCGCTTGTCGTCGGCTTGACTGGTGAAGACGACGTAGGCGGCGTGCTCTTCGGGAAATTCGTCTTGGATGGCGCCGACTGCCGGCCGAGCCGCCGGCTGCTGGGGGGCTGGAGGCGGCGGGCCGGGAGGCGGAGGCGGCAACATCCCCTCGCCCTTGGTGATGCGGGTGAGCCAGTGGCATTTCCGGGTTGTGTGGTTGGACGGCTTCGCGCCGCTGTGGAACTTGCAGGGGGCGTCGAGAGCTTGTTCGTAGGAGAAAGACGGCTGCCAAGCCGGCCTTCCACCCTTCTTCTTGGGAGCGGGCCGTTCTTCGGGCTGCTCGTCTTCAACTGTGGCCACCTGCCGACTGGAGGAAGTCGGCATGGGGGCCTTGCGCTTGTGATCGTTCTGGTAGGGGCGCCGATTAGGGTCGCCAGCCGGCGTCTTAGGAGCCGGAGCAATCACTTTCCCCGAGGCGTCCACTCGGAGCTCCGTTTTCATTGAGGAGTCAGCTGTGGCGTACTTGTTCGCGATGACCAGCAACTCATCGAGGGTAGCCGGCTCGTCGCAGAGGAGTCGGTGCTTGAGGAGGGTGCCCTCTCGGCACCCGGCGGTGAAGTACTCGATGGCCTGGACCTCGTGCACCCCCTCGCAGGAGTTGCGGAGCTCGGCCCATCGCGTGAGGTAGTCGCGGGTCGACTCGTTGGGCCCTTGGACGCAGAGGGAGAGTTGGCGAGGCTTGGGAGGCCGTTTGTAGGTGCTGGTGAAGTTGCGGACGAAGACTTCGGTGAAGTCCAGCCAACTGTTGATGCTGTAGGGCTTGAGGCTGTTGAGCCATGTGAGCGCCGTGCCTTGCAGCATGAGGGGGACGTACTTCACGGCGACGCGCCGATTGCCGTTGGCTATGCTGACGGCCGTGGAGTAGTCGATGAGCCAATCTTTCGGCTTCACCGAGCCGTTGTACTTGGGCGTGTCTCTGGGGAGCGAGAACCCTTTGGGGAAGGGCTCGTCGCGGATGCGGGGGCCAAAGCATGGCGGGCCGACATCGTCTTCTTCTTCTAACGCCAAGGATCGAGCAAGGCGGTCGATCCTGTGGCGGGCGTCATTCTCGCCGACTCCTTCTCGGCGGCCGAGTCGATCGCCAAGAGTCGGGTGTGTGATAGGCGGCGGAGTGAGGCGTCTTTCTCTTCGAGGCGGGGGAGGAGGCAGATTTCCTTGGTGTTCAACCGCTCGAGGGCGGCCTTCCGCGTCGCGCTCGATGGTAATGCGAGTCCGGCTGCGGCTGGCAGCCGGCTCCTTGTCTTTCTTCTGGCGCGCGCCGCTCGCAGTCGGCGAGCGGGACGTCGCGGCGTGCTCCCGGCGCGGGGGATGACTATCAGCACGGGCGCCGGCTTCATGCCGTTCTGCAGCCGCGTCGATCAGCTGCTGGATCCGTCTCGCCATGTAGGGGAGCTCATCGGCTCCCAGCCCATTGAGCTCTTCTGCAGCCGCCTGAGCGGTTCGTAGATTCTCGAGCGGGGTGGCGTAGACAGGGCGATCTGCCCCCAGCATGCTGGCGACGGCCGCGCCGCGCTTCTGGACGAAGCCGGCTCGGCTCGGGCCGCTAGGCATCGGCGTACCGAAGGCGGCGCGGTCGATTTCGCGCTGGTGGGCCTCGGTGAGGCGCCTCATGGAGGCTATCTTCTGGCCCTCCGCGATGAGGGCAAGGCGGCGTGCCTCCAGGGTCTCGGCGTCGGCGTCGGCCGGGATGGGGACGGAGAGGTCGTGCATTGCCGCTTGCAGGGCGCCGTGGGCATTCTCGCCCGAGTTGGCGGCGTGGCTGATGACCAACACTTCGGTGACACCGCTGCTGCCGCTGTCAGCTCGAGAGAGGGGGCCGTCGAAGACCACCACGTCGGAGGGGTAGGCGTCAAGCGATGCTGTGTC
This sequence comes from Triticum aestivum, assembly GCF_018294505.1. Taxonomy (NCBI): domain Eukaryota; kingdom Viridiplantae; phylum Streptophyta; class Magnoliopsida; order Poales; family Poaceae; genus Triticum; species Triticum aestivum. Next base: position 232,204,374 of record NC_057811.1, on the reverse strand, counting down.
GGAGTCGATGAGCATCGGGTCGGTGGAGCCGACCGACTCCATGTCTGCAGCAGGCTCGCTGGAGACGTGAAGCTGGTCGAGGAGGCTGACGAGGCGGTTCTCGGGGTAGTCGGTGCCTGCGTCGGACGCAGGCTCGTCGGAGATGCGAGTCTCGCCGAGTAGATCGGCGAGGCAGCTCGCTGCGCAGGCGTCGTCGACGCCTTGCAGCGCGTCGAGGCAAACGCCATCGGGCGCAGCAGGCTGGCTGCGCTCGCGGGGGAGGAAGAGGGTTCCCGTCCAGAACAGGTCTCCAGACGACGGTGCACCTGGCCCCACGGTGGGCGCCAAATGTCGGGTGGTTGGTGCGACATATGCCAATGGATGGCTTATCATTGTGGGTGCCAATAAGACATCGCCGGTGCCTGGAAACGGGATGAGGCGAAGACATGCACGCCGGCGGATCTTACCCAGGTTCGGGGCTCTCCGAGGAGATAACACCCCTAGTCCTGCTCTGCGGGGTCTCCGCATGATCACTAGATCAAGGAAAGGTAGCTACAATCGCTCCTAGAGCTGTTGGGTTCAAGGGAGAAGAAGAACGAGGCTAGCTCTTGCTTCTCTCTATCTCTATGGTGTGTGTGCTGTGTTCAGAAGCTAACCCTTTGCATGGGTGCTCCGGGGGGTTTATATAGGCCTACCCCCCGGGGGTACAATGGTAATTCGGCTGGGCACTGGTCCCAGCCGTCAGTGTCTACGCTCGCCGGCTTCTCCGCCGGCTGCTGGGTCCCGCTGACTGGTGGGTCCCGCCGGCTGCCGGCTTCTTGGTCGACAGGCCGGCCCCACCGCCTAGGGTCTTGTCGGCGGCTGCTTACTGTAGCCTTGCCTCTGATGACGAGGGCTTTGTCGAGGTAAGCATGGCTACAGTGGGCCGCCTCGGGGGCTCTCACTGTAGCCTTACCTCGTCTTGTCTCCTTAATGGGGCTCCTGCTTCGAGGAAGGGGGTAGCCGGCTTCTGGGGGCCGGCTACACCCTCGGTCGACTGGGGGAGGCCGGGCCGCCTCCGCGCCTCTCTCTGGCGGAAGGGGCCCGGCGCCTGCGGGCCGTACAGGAGTCGGTCGTGGATGACGTTGAGGCTGGCATGGCTACAGTGCCGAGCCGAACGGGAGACGGTCATCCCGTACGACCTCCTGTGGCCATGCCTGCCTCGGGCCTCGGGGGTAGTGGGCCGCACTGTGGCCACACCCCGTCTTGTCACCGTTATGTGGGCGTAGCTTTGGTGGTTGTGGTCTCGGCCGGCTTCTTGGAGTCGGCGTTCTTCTTGGCTGGCTTCTTGAAGACGGCTACCCCGTAGTCGTCCCGGGGAGGGGTTGCTGAGGCTGGGTCGCCTTCCGGGAGTCGGCTTCAGAGGTAGCCGGCCAGGGAAGGCGGCCCTATGCTTGGAGTGCTTGGAGGCCCGAAGGCCTGATAATTTTTTTCAGAAGAACCAGGGGCAGTCGGTTAGGCTACCCGTGGCCATTTACTCCGACATGTTACCTTCACCTTGCTGCTGTTGTTGAACCATTGGATGTAGTAAGGATGTGGATGTGGTCTTGTGGTGAGAGATAGCTTCTCCACCATCTCCATGCTACCCAAGTTGTTGCAGCTCCCTCCATCTATGATGACGCGAATAGAACATTCCTTCACAACTCCCTTTGTATGGAACAAATTATGCCTCTGATTTTGCTCAGCTTGTGTAACCTGCACACTCAAAACACGTTGAGCAACCAAACATTCATACATGTCAGCATCTTCAGGAGCCATGTATTGTGTCTCATGATCAGAATCATCTCCATCGTGTTCTTCACGTGTAATAAGAGCCAAAGTCTCCTCATCATAGTCACTAGCGGACTCATACCCACCATCCTCAGTAGCAATCATCACACTCTAAGATTTGCATTCTCTCGCATAATCATCCTCCTCCCCATTAGCAGCAGGAGCCACAGAATTATCAACAGCAGCACCAACAGTTTGGCCAGGCTGAAGAGGGACACGGCTCGCTCGGCGGAGGGCTGTTTCGCGACGTGGAGGTAGTCGTTGTTGTTGTTGTTGCAGAGGTGCGGCAGGTGCAGCCGGTGGTGGAAGACGCGCAAGCAGTTCAATAAATCTGTTATCGAGCTTTGTTTCAAACGTCTTCTCAAGGCCAGTGATCTCCATGGCCTCTTCAAAATTGTTCAGCACATCTTGCACCTGTTCAGTCATCATTTGCTGAAACTTATCATGAAGCTCCTTGTTCGTTAAGTTCTCCCAGTAAATCTCGTCGGCTTGTGATCCTGGCATGGTTAGCAGCAATAGAAACACACAAGAATATGATCCTATAGACTACTAACAAGTGGTGGTGGTGGTGGGTGTCACAAATCCGTCAAGCAAATCTCAAATTCTTACCAGTTCTTACCCAGCAGCAGGCGGTGATCGGCAACCGATGTAGTCAAAACTCTCAAAGCTTGGATAGAGTGATTACCAGGGAGAGTCAAACGCACGATGTAGATGTATGTGGAGCTGGGAAGGCTTATGGTAGCAAAAAGGGTCAGCAATAATCAATTTAGAGATGCAAAGTTGAATAAACGCTCAACGACGGTACTGTGCTGGTCCTAGGCTAGACCGTGCTAGAGATGCGAGTCTAGAACACTAACAAATTCATGGCACTGCACGTAAACAAGGGAAAAGCACACTCTGGAATTTTTTTTTCGCTCTATTTTTTTTCTGGCGCTCTTTTTTTTTTGCGCTCCTCTTTTTTTTGCAAAAAATCACTATAATGGCGAGTGTCTCAAAACTCTTCCCAGGTCAAAATGACAGGATGGGCATGAAAGTTTTTTGACCATTTTTTCGGAAATCAGGGTAGCGACGACGAAAAAGTGCGACAAAAAATCACTATGATGGCACGTGGCTCAAAAGACTCAGAAAAGCCTAAAAATAGGATAGGGAAAAAATATTTTTGGTCGCCGAAATTTTGGCCTAATTTTTTTTTCCGAGACCTACTCAGGCAAGGAAACACGAAACGAAAAATAGATGGATCTCGAAAACAAACCTAATATGAAAAGAACTCGGATTGGTGGTGGATGTATGGTGGTACGATATGGCAGCGGTGGTGGTATATGGTAGCGGTGGTGGTATATGGATAGGGATCGGTGGTGGTAGATGGATACGGATTGGTGGTGGTATATGGATACGGATTCAGAGCGGTGGCGGATAAGCGGTGGTGGTAGATGGCAGGGGCGATGATGATGGTGCGGCGGCGGCGTGACAACTTATGACCAGAACTCGAAACTCTAAAAGACTAGACTCTAAGACCAGCAACTTGACACGACAATGCAACCGCAAATTCAACAAAGCAAAAACCCTAAAAAGATTATGCAAAGGCTCAGATTGGTTCGGATATGATGAACTAACCCTAATTTTTTTGTGGCTTTTTCGTGGACTGTAGGTATGAAGAACAGACTTGATCTAAACTACGAAAAACTGTAAAATCTCACCGAGCAACCTGCAAATCTGATACCACTTGATAGAGGCAAAGGTGTCCCGATGTTTCGATGAGATGTTGGCTATCGTTTTTTGTGGAGTCGACCTTGACGATCCGACTACGAACGTGCGAGACGTCGCGCCTTAGCAATCGCTAAACCAACTTCCGAAGGTTATTGACCACGCCGGAGCTCGATCAACCTGACCACGAGGGCCTGTTTCCTGCGAGCAAACGAAGAACAAGCAAGAAACTAAGATTGCAATCTGGATATTGCGAATATAAGAGGAAAGTTTTATTAATGAAGGTGGGGTTCTGTGACGCCTTGGTCTGGTCGTTGAACACAAACGAAGTACACGAAGTTGCAGCTATGGCGAACTTTTAATCTAAACAAAACCCAAAGTCTAAACGGTGCCCTAAGGGCTGTATATATGGAGGAAGAGGGGGGAATTTCGTGGCCCTTGGGGAAGGGGTCCGAAACCAACCCTATCTCTTGTTTCCCCACACATACGGACTCTAAAAACAGCATATACTTATGTATTTCGAAATTACATGGGCTTGGCCCAATAATAAGGTGACGCAGCACCTAGAATAGCCTCTGGACGAATTTTATGAAGTGGCATCTAGTATATTTCGTCCAAGGCTTCATGCACTCCTTATGGTGGCTTCAAAGTCCTGAAATCATCACTTGTAACTCCGTTCTTGTTCCCCTTGCGCATGCCATCAACTCCATGCTTGTTCTTGCTCCAATGTTCATCCTTCTCCAAGGTAGGCCCTTCATTTGTAAGCAAAACAAATGTATCCAATTTAGGCAGCACCATATTCTCATGAACATTAGAATCATTACCAAGAAACGGAAGTACCTGGTAATTTATTTGGCGTGCGCGAGCTCTAGTAATTGGTCCAGTATATGTAACAGTAGGGGCTATGGGTGTAACAATGGTATTGATGTCCTCATCACCATATGGCTCCTGCCAGTTGCCGATAACTGTTACAAAACATGATCATCTCATACAACAATTTATATATCATCACGTCTTGACCATATCACATCACAACAAGCCCTGCAAAAACAAGTTAGACGTCCTCTACTTTGTTGTTGCAAGTTTTACGTGGCTGCTATGGGCTTCTAGCAAGAACCGTTCTTACCTACGCATCAAAACCACAACGATTTTTCGTCAAGTGTGTTGTTTTAACCTTCAACAAGGACCGGGCGTAGTCAAACTCGATTCAACTAAAGTTGGAGAAACAGACACCCGTTAGCCACCTGTGTGCAAAGCACGTCGGTAGAACTAGTCTCATGAACGCGGTCATGTAATGTCGGTCTGGACCGCTTCATCCAAAAATACCGTCGAATCAAAATAAGACGTTGCTGGTAAGCGGTATGACTATTATCGCCCACAACTCTTTGTGTTCTACTCGTGCATATAACATCTACGTATAGACCTGGCTCGGATGCCACTGTTGGGGAACGCAGTATTTTAAAAAATTTACCTAAGATCACACAAGATCTATCTAGGAGATGCATAGTAACGAGCGGGGAGAGTGTGTCCACGTACCCTCGTAGACTGAAAGCGGAAGCGTTTAGTAACGCGGTTGACGTAGTCGAACGTCTTCGCGATCCAACCGATCCAAGCACCAAACGTACGGCACCTCCGCGTTCAGCACACGTTCAGCTCGATGACGTCCCTCGAACTCTTGATCCAGTTGAGGCCGAGGGAGAGTTCCGTCAGCACGACGGCGTGGCGACGGTGATGATGAAGTTACCGGCGCAGGGCTTCGCCTAAGCACTAAGACGATATGACCGAGGTGTGTAACTATGGAGGGGGGGCACCGCACACGGCTAAGAGAAGGCTTGGTCTGTCTTTGGGGTACCCCCCCCCCCTCCCACGTATATAAAGGGGGGAGGAGAGGTGGCCGGCCCAAGGGGGGCGCCATGAAGGGGAGTCCTACTTGGACTCCCGATCCAAGTAGGATTCGCCCCCCCAACCCTAGTCCAATTCGGTTTGGGCTTGGGGGCGCGCGTCGTCACCTGGCTGCCGCCTCTCTCTCCACTAGGGCCCATGAAGGCCCATTAACTCCCGGGGGGTTCCGGTAACCCCCGGTACTCCAGAAAATGGCTGAATCTTTCTGAAACCATTCCGGTGTCCAAACATAACCTTCCAATATATCAATCTTTATGTCTCGACCATTTCGAGACTCCTCGTCATGTCCGTGATCTCATCCGGGACTCCGAACAAACTTCGGTTCATCAAATCACATAACTCATAATACAAATCCTCATCGAACGTTAAGCGTGCGGACCCTACGGTTTCGAGAACTATGTAGACATGACCGAGACATATCTCCGGTCAATAACCAATAATGGAACCTGGATGCTCATATTGGCTCCTGCGTATTCTACGAAGATCTTTATCGGTCAAACCGCATAACAACATACGTTGTTCCCTTTGTCATTGGTATGTTACTTGCCCGAGATTCGATCGTCGGTATCATCATACCTAGTTCAATCTCGTTATCAGCAAGTCTCTTTACTCATTCCGTAATGCATCATCCCGTAACTAACTCATTAGTCACATTGCTTGCAAGGCTCATAGTGATGTGCATTACCGAGAGAGCCCAGAGATACCTCTCCGATACACGGAGTGACAAATCCTAATCTCGATCTATGCCAACTCAACAAACACCATCAGAGACACCTGTAGAGCATCTTTATAATCACCCAGTTACATTGTGATGTTTGATAGCACACAAGGTGTTCCTCCGGTATTCGGGAGTTGCATAATCTCATAGTCTGAGGAACATGTATAAGTCATGAAGAAAGCAATAGTAGAAAAACTAAACGATCATTATGCTAAGCTAACGGATGGGTCTTGTCCATCACATCATTCTCTAATGATGTGATCCCGTTCATCAAATGACAACACATGTCTATGGCTAGGAAACTTAACCATCTTTGATTAACGAGCTAGTCAAGTAGAGGCACACTAGGGACACTCTGTTTGTCTATGTATTCACACATGTACTAAGTTTCCGGTTAATACAATTCTAGCATGAATAATAAACATTTATCATGATATAAGGAAATATAAATAACAACTTTATTATTGCCTCTAGGGCATATTTCCTTCATTCAGGGCGATGTCGTTCGGCCTCTGCAACGCGCCGGCCACATTCCAGTGTCTAATGAACTCCGTGTTCGGTCGCCACGTTCACAAATTCATCATCATCTTCCTCGATGACATTCTTGTCTTCGGTGTTGATTTACAGGAACATGAAGAACACTTGCGCACTGTCCTCGACCTCCCGCGGGCGCACCAGCTGTACGCCAAGGCCTCCAAATGCTCGTTCACCCAGCAAAAGATCGAGTACTTGGGACATGTCATCTCCAAGGACGGCGTCACCACCGATTCCAGCAAGACCAGCGCCATGAGTGTATGGCCCGTGCCCACGACGCCCACAGAGCTCCACGGCTTCCTCGGCCTTACAGGCTACTACCGCGAGTTCGTGCCACACTACGGCATTATCGCGAAGCCCCTGATGCGCCTTCTCACAAAGAAAAGATTCCTCTGAGACGACAAGGCCCAGACCGCATTCAAGATGCTCAAGAAGGCGATGGTGAGCACGCATGTGCTTGCACTCCCAGACTTCAAACGCCCGTTCGCCATCGAGACCGACGCGTGCGACACCAGCGTGGGCGCGGTGCTGGTTCAGGACGGCCACCCCATCGCGTACCTGAGCAAGGCGTTCGGCGTGCAGAACCAAAAGCTCTCTGCGTATGAGAAGGAGTTTCTCGCCGTGATGATGGCGATCGACAAGGGGCGCCCTTACCTCCAGCATGCACCGTTTGAGATCGTCACCGACCACAAGACCTTGTGTTCCTTGGGCGATCAACAGCTCGTCATGGATCTTCAGCGCAAGGCCATGTCCAAGATGGTGGGCCTGCAGTTCACATTCCGCTACAAGAAGGGCGCGGACAATGGCGCAGCCGGCGCGCTCTCCAGGGTGGGGCACCTACTGTCGCTGGACGCGCTCTCGGTGTGCCAGCCCCAGTGGTTGCAAGACGTGGCAAATTCATACGTGACGGACGCGGACGCACAAGAGCTTCTCACCAAGCTTGCCCTCTGCGACACCAATGACCAAGGCCGCACTCTGCAGCAAGGAGTGATCCGCCAACGAGGGTGGCTGTGAATCGGCACCAACATCGCGCTCCAAACCAAGCTGATCGCCGCACTGCACCACAGCACGGTGGGAGGACACTCAGGCACCACCGCCACCTACCAGCGCGTACGCAAGCTCTTCTCCTGGCCTGGCTTGAAGCGCGCCGTCGAGGATTTCGTCAAGCAATGTAGCATTTGCCAGCACGCGAAGCACGAGCAAACCCACCCTGCGGGCAAGCTCCAACCGCTTCCAATCCCGCAAGAGCCATGGCAGGATATAACCATGGATTTTGTAGAAGGGCTAACCAAGTCGGGCGACCACGACGCGATCATGGTGGTCGTCGACCGCCTCACCAAGTACGCTCATTTTGTACCTCTCTGGCACCCTTTCACCGCCACTCAAGTCGCCCGCGCCTTTTGGGACATCATCAGACTCCACGGTGTGCTGCACTCCATCATCTCCGACCGCGACAAGGTGTTCACCAGCGCGATGTGGCGGGAAATTCTCGCCGCCGCAGGCACCAAGCTGTTGTACTCCACGGCGTACCACCCCCAGACCGATGGCCAGTCGGAGCGCGTGAATCAGTGCTTGGAGATGTATCTCCAATGCGTCGTCCATGACACGCCCAAGCAATGGCGCCGGTGGCTCTCCGCGGCGGAATTCTAGTACAACTCCTCACACCACGCCTCGCTCAATGGCTCCCCTTTCAAGGCTCTGTATGGGCGAGAACCCAACTTGGGGGGGCTTCCCGCGGTCAGCACCACCATTTTCGCGCACGCGCCCCTCGACGAGAACGATTGGGCGACCCACACCGAGCTGCTTCGTGCCCAGGCGCGCTTCAAGAAGCAGGCCGATCGTCACCATGCCAAGCGCGCCTTTGACGTGGGCGAGCAAGTTCTCCTCAAGCTTCAACCCTACGCGCAATCCTCCGTCGCCAACCGCCCATGCCGGAAGCTGGCATACAAGTTCTTCGGCCCGTTCACCATGATGGAGCGCATCGGCAACCTGGCGTACCGCCTGCAATTACCCCAAGACGCATCCATCCGGTGTTCCACGTCTCCCGGCTCAAGTCGTTCGTCCCCGACTATACACCAGTCTTCACTGAGCTGCCCAAGATCCCGGACCTCACCGCCGCTAAGCGTGTTCCGGTGGCCATCCTGGACCGCCGCATGATGAAGAAGGGGAACACTCCAGTGGTACAAATACAAGTGTAATGGAACTCCATGCTGCAATCAGCTGCTACCTGGGAAGACTACACTGTCCTGCGGCAACGCTACCCCGACGCACAGCTCTGGGAAGATGAAGAAGCTGCTGCTCGAGAGGGGGCAAATGTCACGCCTGTAGATCAATCTACAACGGACTGAAGAAATGAAATTCAGAGTTCTAAACTTGCAACAGCAACGACCTGGTCAGCGGGGCCGGGCTGGGCCCACTGTCAGGGGATTGAGTGTGTGTGCCAGCTGTGGCTTGGCTTACTTGTATGCGCGTGTGTGGACGCGGAGGCATCGAGATTTGAATGAACCTTTTCCTCCATGTCGTCTATCTCTCTCACTCGCTCTCACCTACGCTCGTCCTTCTCCTCTCATCTCTGATCCCATCCTCCCCTTCAGGTCTCACGATCGGGACGAGACATTCTAGAACAATACCTTGCTCTGAAGTGGATTTGAATTTCAATCGCTCCCTCCAGATCCTCCCGAGGAGAGGCGCTCCTCACGCGCAAGACCAGTGCCCTCGTACCGCTGCACCGTTGCCGCACCCTTCCTTCTTCCCCGTCCTTCTTCTCCTACCTCTCCTCCTCCCTGGATCCTTCTCTGTCTCTCTTTTCTACCAGAAAAATCAAAGTGCGCCGCCGTGCCGGATCCATCCTTCTCCCGTGCCCGCTGGATCCCGCCGCCGCCGTTCTGCACCGAGCAGATGCGTCGTCCCCAGCCCCTCGAGCCGCCGCGTTGACCTGATCCAGAATCTGCGCTCGAGCGCCGCGGCGGGGTGGCAAGCGGGTAAAGGTGCGGCCGCGGCGGCGAGTGGTGCGGCAGCGGCAAGGGGGATTTGGCTCGGGCATAAGGTCGAGGCGAGGAGGCGGAAGTGTACGGGTATTTTTTCCCAGCGAATCGTTTTTTACTTGCAGAATCATTTTAACTTTACAGATTAATGATGGATTACGGGTTTAATACACAAAACCATAGGGGCTTTTCTGCAAAAAGTGTGTGACGGTGAGCGGTTTTATATTACTAGCAAAAGGGCCCGTGCGTTGCAACGGGAGAGAAAATTAAAGTGTTCGGCATAACACCCGTCAACGCAGCATGACGGGGGTAGGGATGTGTCGTGCCTAGGTATAGAAGAAATTCATCTCATGCTTTAATACCTATTACTGTGGAATATTCTTACCATCGGATTTCAAAGTAGCCCCGTTTAATTCAAAAATTTCCTATGGGTGACTTCATCAATTTCAAATCTCATTCATTGGGGTGAATGTACGCCCAGCGCCTGCATCTATGCTTTTTCCTTCAACCTTTGTATGCAGCAATTTAATGTGTCATCTAAAAAAAGTAATTTAATATGTCCGTTTGCACCGGAAGAAAAAAAAAGATTGATGAAGCCGTATTCATGTCATTTGACGATGTCTCCTTCAGTTTCACACTATCGTCAGATGAAAGAGTAGTGGTGTATTCAAGTTGGATTTTTTTATAATTTATTAAAATATTTGATTGCAAGCGGGTTTTTACGATGTTGAATTTCCTTTAAGAGAATGTTTGTTTGTTTGGTTATTATATTTCCTTTTTTCACTATTTGGACTTGGCCCAAACGCAAACATTTCACGTAGACATCAGATAGGCTGTTTCTCAGGGAAAAAAAACACGCACACTTTGTGAGATGCACGCACATCTCGCCCCCTAATCTCAAATCAAAAGAAACGTCGGCACCGGCCGCTAATAGGCCGCACCATTTTGTTGAGATGCACGCACAAGCACACTATTTTTTTCGCAAAAAAATGGAGTATATATTAAATCAGCCGGGTCGAGCAGCCGCCATGCGTCCTTCCTCGTCTCCTCCCGTCCGTTGAGAGTCGCCCCCCGTGCCCGGCTCCGTCCCTCTTCCCTCCCGGCAGCTCGCTTCCTTCGGCCGGCTTCCATGGTGGAAGGCCACCCCCCGGGGGTGGACATGGCAGGAGCTCTTCCAATAAGCTCCTCGCGTAAGAGAACTCGCGTTGGAGTACATGAAGTTTAAGTTTAACTACGCAATTGATGATTTCCCATGGTTATACCTTACATCGTACGATGCCATTGGCAAGCACCACCGTGATAAGCAGTGAAACTTTTGACAACATATATAGGACTTTAAGTTTTGACAACATATATGACTTTAAGCAAGCAGGATTTCCACACAAACACCGCGTTATCAGGTGCTGGTCCTACCAATCCACGACAAATGCACTGTTCATGAAATGTCCCAAGCCAAAGGGAACAAAGGAGCGTCATATACATATGTGCGCAAGAAGGGAGCAACAGTGGGGAAAAGGTTAACATTATTTCTGAGCATAACAGAAGACCATGGCCTTGGTTAAAAGTACACAGTAGATCAGCAGCATCTACTGATCCAGCAATGAGACTACTGTTCCATCAACCAAAGGTAGATCTATCATGATAGTTGCTCTAGAATTCAGTGTCGAAGCAAGATGCCATCACTTTCGAAACAACTGATCGTGCAAAGGGTATATAGCTTAGACTGTACCTGCACATAACAACAACTGTAACTTCAGAATTGCTGCCCCATCACTCATGCTCTTGGGATGCTAATTTATGTAGTTGCACCAATTATTTATCAATTTATGTAGTTGTACCAATTATTTATCTAAAAATGTTGCCCATTTATGTGATATGATGAGACATCACATGGGATAATGATGCGGAGCATCCTAAGGACATCATCATGTCAAGAGTCCATTTGGCAAGTGACACGTGCGACATCTACTTCACATACACAAAGGTGAATCATCTCCTTTACACGTGCTCACTTGACCCTCTCGAGGATGGTATACTACTTGACACTCCTTCCGTGTGCATGCATAGGTATTGTCTGAACATCACGGATGTCGAGGAGGAGTGCGAGCGCAAGTGTACGTCTACACCATCCGCGAGGGAAGCATGGAAGAGAAGACAGAAGAAAGGAGAAGAAGACGGAGCGGCTGCTGAGCTGGAGCCGGACATCCGGACGCCGAGCCGAATCATCCGGGCTCAGCCAGATCATCCAGGCCGACCCCCGGATCGTCCGGATAACTGCGTCGAAGACAATCGAAGGCTTCACCTGAAGCCGGATCATCCGGGACTCCGTCCGGATCATCCGGATCCCCGACGCCCGGATCATCCGGGACCCCGTCCGGATCATCCGGCCTTGCCTGCGTGCATGACTCGGGCCGAGGCCTATGTACCCATTCCGCCCCCTCACTTACCCCTTCGTGGCTTAGACTATAAATAGACCTCCTCCACCTCCTTTCTAGGGTTAGCAAAGTGATAACTCATTTGATAGAGAGCTTTGCTCCTTGTACCACTCTACTCTTGAGAGAAAGAGAGAGACCACCACTCCCATGGAGTTCAAGACCTCCATGTGAGAAGATCCTGCGGGATATATCGATCAAGACCCTCTCTTGGGCGGCCCCCTTCAAGACCTCCTCATGGAGATGAACCTTACCTTGTATCTTTCCCTTTGTTGTTCATGTACCTTGTGGATCTTGTGTGTTTGATTGTCTAGTGGATGTGTGATTGGACTTGTTCTTGAGTGTTTCCCCTTGTGATTTCTCTCCGTTCTTCCCCGTGTTCTTCGAGGGATCTCGCTCCTTTCGTGAAAGATCGGCCATCTAGGGTTTCACCCTACATCATCTTGGTATCATGAGCCACGTTGATCATGATTTCGGAGCCTCCCCGTTGTGTTTTCTAGCCTAGTTTTGTTGATTTCGTCCTAAATTCGAAAATCCCCACCAAAAATAGCCCCAAATTTTTTTGTGATTTGTTGGTTTTGATGATGTTTTGTCGATTTTGATCCATGGATTTGCTTGGTTTCGAGTGGATCTAGCATCTCCCCAAGTTTCCCCACCTTCCATCCACGAAATCTCCACAATTTTGACCCGAAAATCCCTCATTTCCGCCCAAAAATTCGTCCTCGAGAGGAAATCCCGAGCAGTTTGACCTGCCCGGATCATCCGGACATCCCCCGGATCAGCTGGACGCCCCCCCCCCCCGGACGTCCGGATAACCCACGCACCCGAATACCCGAACCGGCCCTGACGAACCCGGATCATCCGGATCATCCGGACCTCCTCCCGGATGTCCGGCTAACCCTGAAACTGACTGTGCTGAAATTTTGTTTTGGCCATATCTAATTCATCCGAACTCCGTTTTGACGTTCTTTAGCTCGTTTTGAAGCTCTTGACATCCTCCTTCCCACAAAAATACCACCATCATCATTTGACTTCATCAAATTTTTGGAACTTTGGCATCTTTGCCTGGGCCTTCCACCATATCATCCACATCACCACCACCGACTCCCGCAACCTAACCCATTTTGATCCCCATTGTATATGTGGTTGCTTGAGTAGTGATTCGAGTCTCCTAAGGTGTTTCGGCTACTTAGGGACGGTTGCTTCATCAACCACCACCACCACTTCCGCATAGGCTTGCCCACCATACACTTCCGCCACCTCAACTTAACCCAATTTTGTTTGTGTTGTGAGTTGTGTCTCCTAAGGTGTTTCGGCTACTTAGGGACCGTGCTTTCAACTCCGACTCCGTGTATATTCCACCACCATAACCTTCACTTCCGCAGTGCCTAGTGCAACTACCACCTCTTTCCGCTATCACCATTTGACTTTTGTCATTGAGATTTTGAGTTCACGGTTTTTTTTTCCGTTTCCTAAGGTGTTTCGGCTACTTAGGGACGAGTCTCCATCATCTTGGTATCTTCATCAAGAACACCGCCACTCATCATCGCAAAGCACGGTAACCTCGACGACACCATTGTATATTCCCCTTGCAATTGCATTGATAACCCCTAGCCCATTTTGCGTTACTTGCCTATCGAGACTAGCCATTTGAGTATTGCCCGGCAACGTTACTTGTGCACATTAGTGATCCACCCTTCCATTGCATACATACCATATCATATTGGTATCATCATATCATTCCTTGTGTCACAAGTTTGTTTCCGCATATACACAATTGCTATCTTGGTTTGTGCAAAGTGGCATACAAAAAAAAAGAATAAGCTTTTAAGCAAAAGAAAAAGAGTAAAAAAGCTTGTAAGCAAGTGCAATAGCATCATACCACATTGCACATAAGATTGTCATATCCGATCATCTTGGATCATCTTGAGAGAAACACCGGGAACCATACATAATAGCATACTTGGAATAGAAAGTTGCTACATTTTGCATCTTAGGTTGTGCACAAGTGTCGTATCCGCCTATTGAGCAAGCGTGTTAACGTCTCTCTTGAGTTGTGCAACACGAGCGTTTTCCGTGGATTCCACATTTTGTGCTCACTCTTTGGTTGCACGACCCCAATTATCTATCCGTGTGTGCGTTTCCGTGTGCCATTTTTTGCTATTGGTCTACTTGTTTCACTTGCGAATTTGTGAATCTCTTTCAACATTATTGACTCTTGTTAACATTTTGCATTAAATTTTTGTGCCACTATCCTCACCGAGCTACACCATAAGCTTTACTTGATAGGTGTGAGTGAACAAGTCCGGTACCAATTCCACTATTCTTTCATCTCACATTGAGTGAAACGGGATACATCCTCAACATTGGGAAAAGGTAACTTGGTATTGTTTATCTCATTTCCTACTCACCTCTACTCGGGTCTTGTGCTGGATAGGCAAGGCATTTCACCTTCGGTCTACAACAACAACGACGAGTTTGATGCCACGAACAACTCCAACGACGCCAAGATGCAAGCTCAAATGGAGGACATCAAAGCCCTCATCAAGTCCTACAAGAGATCTCCCTCATCTTCGAGAAGACGCTCAAGAGCACATTCTTCCAAGCTAGCATCTCCGGCAAGATCACATCGGCATCGACACCATCACCACCAAGAACGTGAAGGTCAAGAGCTCAACACCAACAACCGCTCAACGACTTCACCATCACCCTTGGCATCTTCGCCAAGCGACTTCAAGGCATCTTCGCCTACGGACATACGGCATCTTCGCCAACAAGCACCTCAAGACTACGCTCAAGAGAAGCTCCCCAAGCTCAAGTCCGCGACTTCCACGAGCTACTACGACCTCGACACCGACCACGAGATTCCTTTCTATGGGACTCTAGAACCCGAGGAGTATCTCGAATGGGAGCGCCTCATGGACGACTACCTCAAGCTACATCAAGTTCCTCCCGAAGATCAAGTGAAGTGCGCCTCAAGAAATTTCCACGACTATGCGTCGACATGGTGGCTTCACACACCTTTGGAGACCTCCGATATGAGTTGGCCCAAGACGAAGAGAGCTTTGCGGCGAGAGTTTGTGCCCCCAACCTACACGGAACAACTTCTACGCCAATTGGAGAACACCATCCAAGGATCCAACTCCATCGACGAGTACTTCAAGGAGATGAAGATTACCTTGCGACGAGCCGGCGTGGACAACCCCATGTCGATGAAGTTCCACTTCATGATGGGATTGAACAACGACATCTCCAAGACGATCTTCCTCAAGAACTACAAGTCCCTCGACGACAACTACATTGGTGCTCTCAAGGCGGAACAAGAACTCATGAAGGCCAAGGCTTCTCCACCCCAAGCTCACTGCGCGACGACCAAGCTCCATGAGAACGAGCATGAGGATAGCACCACCAAGATGTCCAAGCCCGACGAGCTCCAATATGATGCTCCCAAGTTCGACTTCACCGCCATCCCTCTTTGTGGCATTGATGATGCCGCGTCCTCCACGACTCTTTTTCAAGACGGTGCGGCGACGAGTACGACTACGGAGACCTTCAAGGACCAAGCTTTGGAGGCGTGTGACATGGTGACGAGCAAGGATGATGCTTCCATCTTAGGAGGCGAGAGTGATGTTGTGCCATCTTCAGCCTTCATCCATGACGTCGACGACGAAATGGTTGAGCATGGGATTTTCCCTTCGACCACGGCGACGTATGATGACTTGAGTGACTTGTGCCACCATATTGAGAGTGAGAGTGACTTCACCACTAGCTCCATATACGATGTGTTGCCCCAATTCTCATGTGAGGAGAGCCACAACCCCCACCATTTGAGCGAGATGAGTGACTCCACCATATGTGAGTTTGAGTGCACCTACCTTGAGGGAGTGAGTGAGCCACCACATAGAGAGGGTGAGGCCATATGCATTTCTAACAACTTGACCTCTACCTCTATTGTGTCTTCTCATTTGGTGCTAGGTCCCATATATGATGACGCGCCGCTTCGCGACGACTTCGTCCTTTCTTTGGACAAGACGATGGCCATGGTGGAATATGATGCACCCCCCACATGGTTCGATCAAGATGAAGATGACCACCATTTGATCTTTCCCACCTCACCTACACCACTTGAGTGGAATGAACAAGGTAACATAGGTGAAGGTGATGCTCTAGTCCCACTAGTGGACATTCTTGACATTGATTGTTTGCATGATGTTGATCAACCTATTTCCATGCTTCATGCTAGTGCGACTTCCTCATGTGATGATTTCTTGCC
Source organism: Triticum aestivum (assembly GCF_018294505.1). Taxonomy (NCBI): domain Eukaryota; kingdom Viridiplantae; phylum Streptophyta; class Magnoliopsida; order Poales; family Poaceae; genus Triticum; species Triticum aestivum. The sequence goes on along the minus strand of NC_057811.1, from coordinate 232,188,039 downwards.
CATTTACGATGAGTATGATGATTCTAATGTCGAGTCTATTAGTTGTGATGCCATGTTACATAGGATTTCTTGTGATAATTCTTTAGGTCATATCATGTTTGACAATCCGCTTGACTTGTCATATGCTATGCATGAGATCAATCATATGTCATATTAGCAATCTCATCGTAGTGACTATGCATATGCCATTAAAATAAACCCAATTTGCACATATGGCATAGATGAAAAGCCCATGGTTATTGGCATTTGTTTTTCTTGTGATGATATTGATACTCCCTTTGCATCATTTATCTCATATGCCATGCCATGACCACCTGGCTACGGATATGCATTGTTTTGGATGTTGTCCATTTTCTTCATATGATGTTTCCAATATTGCTCATGCGGAAAGCCGACGGGAGCACAGCTGCCTGCTTGCTGTGGGCCAGGGCTCCATCGTCCTTCCCTGGGTACGGGCATGCAGCGGCATGGCTGCGTCCGTACGACGGCGTGGGGCGGGCCATCGGGCGACGACGGCGATCACATCCGCACGGCCATGGTGATCGGAGGCGCGCCAACCGGTGGAGTCGACCGCCATGCCGTCCGCGCGGCCGTCGCGGGCGTCAGACGTGCGCCGTCTCTTGCGGCTACGGCGGCGGCCTCGGCCGCGACCAGACCCATCTCGGCGTGTCTCCTCACCGGCTTCGCCACCCGACGCATCATCACTAGGGCCGCCGCTGTTGCCAGCAGCAGCCGAGGCGGCAAGCGCAACGGCGCCATCGGCGACCATGATAGACACGGGGTAGTTCAGCGTGCGGATGGTCGACAGCGAGCCGCGTCTGGTGGCGGGGACGGATTCCACGATCTCCAGGACGGCCGCGCGGCGGGTGCTGGCCGGCTCGTGCGTGCGCGTCGTCAACCGGAATACGACAAGGTCGGCGCGCGAGCGCGTGCTCGGGTGCAGTCGCTCAATCCAGCAGCTGGAACCGAGAAGGTGCTCAGCGGTGGAGAGGTGCCAAGCCTGCGCGGGGATGCCATGGAGCTCCACCTGGACTGTGTGCTCGAAGGAGCTCACGTCGGCGTGCGCCAGCTTGTTCCAAGGGCGGAGCGACAGAGTGAAGCCGGGGCCGTTGATGAAGTGGTCGCCTGCGAGCCGCGCCATGATCTCGTTGGTGGAGAAGATGAGGAGGAAGTCCTCCGGGGCATGCACGTGGATGGAGAAGTCGCCGGGCTGGAGGCAAAGGGAGGAGTGCAGGACGTCCTCGACCTCCCGCGGGGTGACCGCCGGCCTGGCACCCGTGATGGAAACCACCATCCCGCGCCGCAGAACGAGCTCGACCTCCTCCATCTCAACGGAGCGGGACATGACCACGCGCACCGGAGTGGAGGGCTAGGCCGGCTCACTGGCGGAGGGGCCTGCAGCAGGCGGGGCATGCAGAAGCGGTGGCGCGCGGCGCCGCGACTGGGGGGTGGTGGCGCGGGGAGGTGCACGGAGAACGCCGCGGCAGAACTTGTGGCAGTCCCGGGAGCTGTGGCCGGAGTAGAGGCAACGTCGACAGCGAACGTCGTTTGTGCAGTCCCGGACAGGGTGACCGGGGTCGAGGCAGCGGAAGCAGAGGCCGGCGCTTTCCTCCGGGGACGGGCTGCGACGGCGCGGCGGTTGCTGGGCGCGGGGGGCAGCCTCAGGGCGCGCGCGGCGGCGG